>NC_037592.1:19961095-20261774 GCF_003073045.1 Pomacea canaliculata | reverse complement strand
ATTCACTCTTCACACTCAACTCTCTCACAAGCAACACACTCTCTCTACACTACTCTATTTAAACACACTTACTCACAAGAATCTCGACTTCAACATGCACTCGCCAGAGGGAATGTTGACACACACTCACCCTCACACTCACTCTCACTCACTAACACTCACTCTCTAACTCACGTCAACACTCACTCACCACTCACTCTCTCACACTCACACTCCACTCACTCACTCACACTCACTCAGTCTCACACTCACTCACTCTCTCACACTCCTCACTCTCACACTCTCTGACACCACTCACACTGCTCTGACACTCACTCCATCACAGCAACTCACCACTCACTCTCTCACTCACTCACTCCTCACTGCACTCTCACTGAGCACTCACCTCACTTCACACTCACTCTCCACTCACTCTCACTCACTCACTCACTCACCATCACTCACACTTTCACATCACACACTCATTCTCACACTTCACACTCTCATCACTCTCACACTCTCACACTCACTCACTCCTCACTCACTCTCACACACTCACTCTCTCTCACAGCTCACTCACACTCAACGTCACACATCATCTCTACTCTCACTCACTCTCACACTCACGTTCGATTTTCACTCACTCTCACTCATCTCTAACACTCACACACTCTCACTGCGACTTCACACTCTCACACTCACTCACACACTCACTCTCACACTCACTCTAACACTCAACTCTCATCACTAACACTCACTCTCACACTCACTCTACACTCACTCACTCACACTCTCACACTCACTCACACTACTCACTCTCACACTTATCACACTCATCACTCTCACTCTCACTCACTCTCTCACACTGCACTCTCTCTCACTCACTCTCACTCACTCTCACTCACTCACACTCACTCACACTCACTCTCTCACACTCACTCACTTCTCACTACACTCTCTCACTTCTCACTCTCTCACACTCACTCTCTCAGCACTCACGTCTCTCAACAACTCAACACTCTCACTCCCTCTCTCAGACACTCACACTCTCACTCACTCTCACTCACTCTCACTCACTCTCACTTATCTCTCACACTCCTCACAGCACTCACTAATGCTCACACTCACTCACTCTCACTCTCGACACTCAGCTCTCACACTCACTCTCAACTCACATCCTCACACTCTCACTCAACATGTCATGCACGTATCACAGAGCTTGTCACTCTCTCACACATCACTCTCTCACACTCATCACTCTCAACACCATCACATTCACTCACTCTCACTCACTCACTCACTCTTCACTCACTCACCTCATTTTCACTCACTATCACTCACTCTCTCAACACTCACACTCTCGTCACTCACACTCTCAACTGCCACTCTCACCACCACACTCATCTCACACTCACTTCTCACTCTCACTCACTCTCTTCACTCAATCACTCTCTTCACTCACTCACGGTTCGTGGATTCGGGTGGATTCTGGATGCACTCATCACTTCTACTCACTCTCTCATCTAATCACTTACACTCACTCACACTCATAATGACGTCTACGATCTCGACTGCATCTGCTGTAGCATAGCTTGGTGCCGTCTGCGACTCACATCTCGCTCACGCTCTCAATCAGACTCTCCACACTCACCTCTCAACTCAGTCTGCACTCACTCACGCTCTCACACTCACTCACTCTCACACTCATCACTCTCACACTCACTCTCACTGCTCACTCATTTCACTCACTCACCCATTTCACACTCACTCACTCTCAACACTCCACACCATCTCACTCACTCACTCACTCAACTTTCCACGTCTTCACAGCCACACTCACACTGCGCACACTCTCACTCACTCGTCGCAGTATCACTCTCAAGGCACTCACTCTCACTCACTTCACTCATCTCACTCCTCTCACACTCATCACTCGTCGTCGCAGCACGTCACTTGCGACACTCACTCACTTCACTTCACTCACTAACTCTAACACCTCACGCTGGTTCAGTTTGACGGACGTAAAAATCGATATTTCAAGCTCAACTCTCACCACGTCCCTTACAATAGCGAGCGATCACATCGCTCAGCTCTCGGACGTCACTCTCACAGCCCGACAGTTGTGGGAGGTGGCACTAATGCGCAGTCGCACGGTGGATGCTCAACACTCACTCTAACACGGTCTGACTTGCTCACTAGTGCATAACTCCACTTTTCGTCTCGTACAACTCAGCGTGTTAACCTAGCACTCACTCACAGCCTCCAGGATTGACCACCGTCATCACACTCTACGACTCACTTCTACAGCGCTCACGTCTCTCTACTCACCCATCACTCAGTTCACCTCACTCGAGCACTCGACGTCTCAATGCACTACTCACTCTCACTTGCACTCTACACTCCACACTCACCTCTCTCGACACTCACTCTCTCACACTCACTCTCTCACACTACACACTCTCACTCACTCAGCTCAACTCACTCTCACTTACCTCTCTCACTCTCCTCACCTTTCACTCACTCTCACTCACTCCAACTCCCTAACACTCACTCTCACACTAACTCTAACACTCACTCACTCACACTCTCACTCAACTCTAACCCATCCTCACTAACATCACTCTCACACTACTCTAACACTCACAATCATCAGCACTCTCTAACTCACACTCACTCCAACACGTCCTTCACACTCTCTCACCTCAAACTCACTCTCTCACACTCATATCTCCACACTCACTCATCTCACCTCACTCACACCACCACACTCACTCTCTACCCTCACTCTCACTCACTCCTCACACTCACACCGCACTCTCGTCACCTTACACTCTGCTCACACTCACTCTCTCACACTCACTGCTCTCACTCACTTCCACTCCTCGAGCTACACTCTCACTTACTCTCTCACTCTCACACACACTCACGCGTGCACTCCACTCAGCTTCCTCACTCACGTCACACGTCACACACTCACTCTCACACTCACTCTCGACTACACTCACACACTCTCACACTGCACTCTCACCACTCACTCGACACCTACACCACTCACTCTCATCCACGTCACTCTCACTTCCCTCACTCTCACTCACGTCACACTCACTCACTCTCAGCTCACTCTCACTCACATCTCACTCCTCGCTTCAACTCTCACTCTCCACTCTTCACACTTCAGCTCTCCTCTCACTCAGTACTCTAACACTCTCACTCACTGGTCTCACTCACGATCCCACTCTCACACTCCACTCACATCATTTCACTCACTCTCTCACACTCACTTCTAACACTCACTCACGACTCAATCACTGCTCAACTCACTTCTTCACACTCACTCTAGTTAACACTCACTCACAATCCACACTCACGTCACAGCTCACTCAGTAGGCTTCACTCTTGCACACTCTTCACTAGACTCATGCATTGTCTCACTGGCACTCTCACTGTCATCCGATCCTCACTTCTCAGCATCGATCGCTTGGCTCTCCACTCTCACTTACTCACACTCATCACACTCACTCTTCACAGGCTCAGCTCTCATCTCACTCACTCTCTCACTCTCACTCTCACTTCTCGACAACTCATCTCTTCCATCAGCAGTCATCGATCGAGAGGCACTGCACCGCTGCTTCACGTGTGCACGTACACTCACACTCACTCTCACTCACGTCTCAGCGTTACTCTCTCACACTCGACTGCACATCTCTACTAGGGCGCTCGATAGGGCTGGGCGGAAACAAGGGTGCGGAGCAGCGCGGGTGTATTGGTGGAGGATCACTCGTATCGTGCGGGAGCATGTTGAGGTTAATACGGAGCCGGTTAGGTTAAAGGTGAGAAACGAGCGCTATAGTCGGGAGCGACGGGGTGGTCGTGGATTATCCGGATTGTAATGACATATCCGTCTGGAGATAGACTGGCTGGGGGAGTATAGGGAACGTGCAGGACGCGACTGTCAACTAAACCTGCTAGTACAGGCCATAGGGCAGGCGATGTAGGGTAGGCTATAGCATGGATAGGGATCTATCGAGTGTTAGGTTCGTATCGATGGGATAGTGGATGGGGAGGGGACGTGGGAGATTGGGGACTGCCAATCGCATGTGCGCCGTGAGCATATCGTTGTGAGCTGCGCAAATCGTGGATGCGCTGAGGTGGTATGCGAGACTGGCGGTGGCTGGACGCCGTGTGATCTGTACTAAGCGCGACGTTATGTATCAACAGACGTGTGTGTGTTTGGAGAGTGCGATTGGGTAGCGTGCCAGAGGTGTCGTTACGGGTTGAGTCTCTGCTGTGCTCGGTCGGCTGATTAGTCGTACGCGAAAGTCGTGATCCTGTTATGTTATGTTGGTATGAGAGACGTTCGTA
The DNA here is from genome assembly GCF_003073045.1 of Pomacea canaliculata. Taxonomy (NCBI): domain Eukaryota; kingdom Metazoa; phylum Mollusca; class Gastropoda; order Architaenioglossa; family Ampullariidae; genus Pomacea; species Pomacea canaliculata. The sequence goes on along the minus strand of NC_037592.1, from coordinate 20,257,433 downwards.
GTTTGATTCATGAGGCTTAATGAGGACACAGTATATTCGAACGTTCCGCTGCGTCGAGCTGGTACCGACGCACTTAATGCGGTAGGTCACTGGGAGGCTTCCCGGAGAGATTGCATTCGCCATGTGATTGGGGGCGCGTGTAGTGATGTCAGGGGTGGATGTTGGCTGCTGGATTTAGTGTGCTGTCTCTCAGAAGACCACCACAATGCAAGCTCACAGACACAAAACAGCACGACAAGAACCCACGTAGCCCAAAACTCTTAACACTAACACAAGCCAAGAAAAGTCCTCGCTCCCTCCCGATGCACGCCCCCTCAGTAAGACTTCACGTAATACGCAACTATTACACCCCGCCCACGGTCAATACCGTGAAAATCACAATTCTAATTCTTCTTATTACTCCAACCTACATCATCTTTGTGCCTGTTGACGATTCTTCTTTGATTATGTATAATTGATTTTTACTTTCTCTATTTTCTTATTCTTTTTGTTCATTCTTTTTTTGTTTTTTTTTTTTATTTTTTCTTATTTTTTTTTATTTCTTATTTTCTATTTTTTTTTTTTTTTTGTTTTTTGTTTTTTTCTTTTATTTTGTTTTTTTTTTTTTTTTTTTTTTCAGTTTTCTTTATTTTATGTTTTTTTATCTTTTTTTGCTTTTGATATCTTTTGTATTTTTAATTACGCTTTTTTTTATTTTTCGTTTCTTTTTCGTGGGTTGTTTTTTCTTTTTGTTGTTAGTTGTTTTTGTTTTTCACTTTTGTTTATTATTTTATATTCCTAGTTTTTTTTCGACGTCGCAACAAAAAAAAAAAAAAAAAACACATTCGGCGCACACAGACAACAGGAAGAAGGCAACACTTCCGTAACAACAACAACAAATACGGTCTCAACAAACTCACTAAACCAACTCCGACACAACACTCCACTCTTTCAGGTGTGTGTCGGTACAGTGCGCACCCCACAGCTCAACACCACAAAGAAAAAAAGTGTGGTCACACAAAAAACACTCCCCCAGCGAACGCTAACCAAAACAAATGTAGTCAACAACACGACCTCCGACTCCCATACAAAGCAGCACCAACAACTCGAACAGGCCGTCACTCGAGACAACTGAACTCACTGCACAACTCCATCACCCAACACTCAACAACCTTCATCCACAAATCCAAACAACACAACAGACACATACACCAAAACGCGCGACATCACCCAAACTAATATCAAGCACCACATAAGAGCACACACAAATAGAACAAAACACTTCCGTAATAAAATCACACAACAAATCAAAATATCTTAACAAACAACACAAATTTCACACTCGCAACACGAAACTAATACAGCTAGAAGAAGAATGACACACTCTAAAACAAGACCTAGAACTAGCACACGCAGATACTAGAGTACTCACAGCGGATAGCAGACCAGGTCACTCGGCACCACACACGACTCCCCAAATCAGACCACGCGAGAGCAACAACTCCACCTCACAACAAATGGAATCGTCTCAAGGTCCTCACTATTTCATCTTAGAACTACAACTCACTCCCCAGAAACACAACTGTAAACATTGCACTCCTCTCTATGCAGCGAAACAAATCATAACCAACTGTAAACGAGCATCAGGAGTCACCAACTGACAGGCTCCCCTGTGTAGAACCAATGAACCTTAAAGCTCCCACATCAACCAACTACACAATTATAACAGATCTCAGAACACCTTCAACTAACCCCACAAACAACAGAACTACCTACTCCTAACAGCACCATACTCCCACTCGCGAACGGGTAACCTCCATTAACGATGCTGGTATCAGGACTGGCAGTTGGACTCCTGACGACTGGATATGATGGGGAGGAACTCCTCCACGGATCCACACACCGGCTCAATAAACCCCATAACCAGCATACCATCACCTCACCTCCACTGCACTACAAAATACACCCTTCTCAACTCACGAAAGCAGACTGACACAGACTAACGCACCGGACGCCCACCGTTCAGAAGATCACCAAGCCCACACCTCCTCATAACCCATTAACCATCACTCACTGCTTACAGTGAGTCAATGACATACGTCCCAAAGCACACATACAAAACCTAGCTAAAAAAACCAAACAATCCCGCCTCAAAAACACAGGTTGTGTCGACGTCTTTGCACAGGCAAAGAGAGAGAGGTTAGTTGGAGGTCACGAACTAAAGCAATCACGGTGGGAGGTTGGTGCTGGGATAGGGCGGGCAGCTCGGGAGATCAGACACAGACCAGGTTGGGTCAGAGTCGCCGCCAGACGCAGCAGCCGACCAGAGGAAGAACCAAACAGTCAGACTGTGAAAGCCAGAGGGTGTGTGCTTTGAAGAACACCGACAAATGACATACTACTCCCATCCACTCCAACACAAGTACTCAACACCCACAACTAACCACGATATCGCACGACACGACGCCGCCAACTCCACTGACTCACACAATCAAAAGCACAATCATCTCACTCTCACTCACACTCAGCACACTCACGTTCTCACGCTAACAGATTCATAACGCATCTCTCTCACAGCGTCAACTCTCTCACACTCACTCACCTCTCACTCACTCATCCTCACTCTCAGCTCTCAGGCACTCACTTCACAACTCTCACACTTCACTCTCACTCACACCTCACTCTCACCCTCAGAATTCTCCTCACTCTCACACTCACAGCTCACTCTCACCTCATTCTCACTACTCTCATCACTCTCACCCTCTCACTCTCATTCTCACTCACTACACTCACCTCACTCTCTCACTCACACTCACTCACTCTCACTCACTCACTCTCAACTTCACTCACTCATTTTCCACTCACTCTCCAAAACTCATTCTCACATCACACACTCTCACTCACTCACACTCTCACACTCACGCTCACTCACTCACTCAGCTATCACACTCACTCTAACACTCACTCACACTCTTTCTCTCAACACTGCACTCTCACTCACGAACCTCACTCTTCTCACTCCACTCACTCAACTCATCCACTCCACTCACTCACACTCACTCTCACTCCTAACATCACATCTCACACCCACTCTAACACTGCACTGACTCACACTCTCTCCACACTCACTCACATCACTCACTCTCACACTCACTCACTCTCTCTCACTCTCACTCACGTCTTCACCTCACTCACTCTCTCTCACTCACTCACAACTCACTCACTCTCACACTCACTTCTACACTAGATCCAACTCTCCCTCACTTAACACTGCACTCTCTCACTCAAGTCTAACACTCACTCACTCACACCTCCTCACACTCACTCACTCTCACACGTCACTCACACTCACTCACTCTCACTCACTCTACTCACTCTCTCACACTCACTCTCTCTCACTCACTCACCACTCACTCACTCACTACTCATCACTCACACTCACTCTCTCAACAACTCACTCACTCTATCTCACCACTCTCTCACTCACTTCACTCACCACTCACTCTCACTTACTCCTCCACTCACTCACTCACACTCACTTCTCACTCTCCTCATCTCAGCTCACTCTCAAACTCACTCTCACTCACACCTCACTCCTCACACTCACTCTCACTCACTCACATCACTCTCTCCACTCATCTCACTCATCACTTCATCTCATCAAGCACTCACTCTCACTCACTCACTCACACTCTCAACCTCACTCACAGCTCACTCTCTCTCACTCACTCTCACTCACTCGCACATCGACTCTCACTCACTCTCATACTAACTTGTCACTGTCTCAAGCCTCACTCACTCTCACACTCTCACTCTCATTCACACCACACTCACTCACTCTCACACTCTCACTCCACTCACTCTCACATCACCTCTCACTCACCTCTCACTCTCATCACTCACTCTACCCTCATTCTCACTCACTCTCTACACTCACACTCAACCTCTCAGACACTGCCTCTCACTATCTCACTCCTCCATACTCACTCACTCTCACTACTTCAACTCACACTCACTCACTCTCTCCCCCCAAAAAAATCCTTCAATGTCACACTCCTCACTCTCACTCGCTCTCTCTCACACTCACGCACTCATTTCAGCTCCAACATCTCACTCACTCTCTCACACTAGCACAGCTCTTTCACTCACTCACACTCTCTACATCACTCTCCACTCACTCACTCCTATCACACTCACTCTAACACTCACTCACACTCTTTAATCTCACACTCAACTCTCACTCACAACTACTCTCTCTCATCACTCACTCACACTCACTTCACTCCTCACTCACTTACACTCACTCTCACCTAACACTCACTCTCACACACTCTTCTACACTCCTCACTTCACACTCTCCACCACTCACTCACACTCACTCACTCCACACTCACGTCACTCTCTTCACTCTCACTCACTCTCTCACCTCCTCACTCTCTCTCCACTCACATCAACTCACTCTCACACTCACTGCTAAACACTCACTCTCACTGCACTCACATCCACTCTTCACATCACGTCTAACACTCACTCACTCACACTCTCCACGTCAACTCAACTCTCACACTCACTCACACTGCACCACTCTCACTCACTCTACTACGTCATCTCACACTCACTCTCTCTCACTCACGTCACACTCACTCACTCAACACTCACCACTCACCACTGTCACTTCTCTCACACCACTCACGCTCTCACTCGTCTCTCACACTCACTCTGACTCATCGTCACTCTCACTTACTCTGCTCACACTGCACCACTCACTCACACTCACGTCTCACTTCAATCACTCCTCACTCACTCTCACTCACTCTCACATCACACACTCACTCTTCACCTCAACTCTCACTCACTCACACTCACCTCTCTCACACTCACTCTCACTTCACGGTCCACTACACTCTCTCAACTCACTCTTTCACTCACTCACTCACACTCTCACACTCACCACACTCACTCTCTCGTGCACATCACCTCTCACTCACGTCGCACTTCACTCTCACTCACTCTCACTAACTCCACTCTCCAAGCCTCACTCCCTCTCACTACTCCACTCTCATTCACACTCACATCACTCACTCTCACACTCTCACTTTCTCACTTCACTTCTCACCACTGCTCACTCACTCTCACTCTTCACTGCACTCACCATCTCTCACACTCAAATCACTCCTCTAACACCACTCTCACCACTCTCTACACTTCACTCACTCTCTCACATCACTTATCACGCACACTCACTCACTGCTCACTCACTCTGCTCACTCACAACTCACTCACACTCACTCACTCACGCCCACTCACTCACTCCTCACTCACTCTCTCTCACTTCACTCAATCACACTCACTCAATCACTCTCTCACCTCACCTCACCTTCACTCACGTCTCTCACTACTCACACTCACTCTCTCACACTCACTCACTCTCACTCACCTCACTCACACACTCACTCTCACACTCACTCTCACTCACTCACACTCATCTCTCACACTCATCTCATCACTCACATCACTCTCTCACAACTCAACTCTCTCACACTCCTCTCTCACACTCTCACACTCACTCACCTCACTCTACTCACTCACTCACTCACTCTCACTCAAACGTCTCAATCACCTCACTCACTCTCACTCTCAAGCACTCACCACACTCTCACACTCACCTCACGCATCTCACACACTCACTCTCACTACACTCACTTCACTACTCTCAGTCACTCCTCTCACTCTGCACTCACTCTCTCACACTCACTCACTGTCACTCTAAACTCTCACTCAGCTCACTCCACATCACTCACTCTCACACTCACGTCAAACTCATCTCATTGACACTCACTCTAACATCACATCACTCACTCTCGTACAAAACACATCACACACACTCACCGTCACTCACAGATCACACTCACTCACTCTCATCAGCTTACGCGCACTTTCACTCACTCTGCTCAACATCACACCTTCCGAGTCTCACACTCACTCTAGCGTCACGTCACACTCGACTCCACCTCACCCTAACTCACCTCCCTCTCTCTCAACTTCACTCAAAAACCCCCTCCTGATTTCTCACTTCTCACTCCACTCTGCTCACGTCTCAGAGTTACTCACAGCATCAATCACTCATCACACTCTTCAACTCATATAACCTCTCGACTCAACGATCACCCCAAAACTCACACTCAGTCACTACGCAACTCACTCAACTCACTCTCAGTACTCTAGCCTTACCGTCACCACTCACACACTCAACCCCTCCTCAACCACTTCACTCATCACCACACTCACTCACCTCCACTCACTCTCACTCATCACACTCACAGACTCACACCACTCAAACCTCAACTCGACTCACTCTCCAAACTCTCACTCACTCTCACAACATAATCACGCTAGAACGATCACACCCACTCTCTCTCTCACTCACACTCACACGTCTCAAAAGAAAAATCTCTCGACTACTTCAACTCACACTCACCCACTCTCCCACTCACTCTCTCACATAAACTCACCTCTCTCACTCTCCTTCTCACACTCACTCAGCACTCTCATCTCAACTTCACAGTCCTCCACTCACTCGAACATCAAACATACACCTCAACTCTCTCATATCCACACACATCAGCTAACTCTCACACTCCACTACTCGTCACAGCTCACACACACTGCTCTCCCATCGACTCAACTCAAATGCTCACCCTCCACTCATCTCATCACACTCACTCTACTCTCAGCCTCACCTCAGACGATCATACCACTCCTCTCACCACCTCTCAACTCACTGCACTCCACTAAGAAGAACTCACGACTCACTTCTCTCAAACAAACCACTTTCACTCACACTCTCAGCTCACTCATATCTCACTATTCAACTCACTCACTCACTCCGTCTCACTTACTCTCTCATCACTCACTCACTCCACGACTCACTCTACACTCTCATCTCTCAGCTTATTAGTTTTAATTCACACCCATAGTGTTAGTTAGTACTATCTTACCTACATTTACTGCGATCTTTAGCACTATCATAACTGTTCTCACAATCACTCCAACTTCACACTACTGTGTCTTTACATGCCACTCTCTCAACTCTCGGAACTCACTCACACTCACTAACTCTCACTGTGAGGCGGTACATTCTACTCTTACTGCTCAGTTCTCACTCAGCTCTCACTCACTCCCACTCACCTACGCTGATCGACACTACACTCACACTATTTCATTTCTCTGATTGATATTGTTTAGTCACTCACTCTCTCACACTACACTTCTCTTGTATACTACTCGTTCACTCTTTCGCGGCCCATACACTCTCATTCCCTGTTATTGTAGCTGGTCCACACTCACTCGCTTTTAACTCACTCTCGTTCCTACTCAGCTCTCTCGCATCTCACTCTCACACTACTCTCATTTCCCTCAACGCCTTCACTCACACTTTCACTTCTCTCACATCTCACTATGTTTGTTACTGCACTCACTCAAACTCTCACTCACACCCTCAAACACTCACCTTAAAACACTCGTCACTCACTTCCCACCACATCTACAAACAAAATCACTCATTCACTACAAAAACCTCAACAGACAGCTCACTCATCACACATTACATAAAAATCTCAAAAAATTCACACCACTCTCACTCTCACCCTCATCACAACTCACACTACACCTCCCTTACACTCACTAGCACCTCTCACTCACTCTTTTTACACTCTCACACTCACTCTCACTCACTCTCACCTCACCACTCACTCTCTCACATCACTCTCACACTCTCACTCACACACTCACTCACTCTCTCACTCACTCTCACTTACTCTCTCAAAAAACAAAAAAAAAAAGCTCTCACTACGACAAAAAAACTCGATCATCACACTCACTCAGCTATCAACTCACTCTCACTCAAACTCTCCCCACTCAACTCATCTCACTCTCACTCTCACTCTGCACAAACTCACACTCACTTCTCTCACTCACTCACACACCACTCAAACTCTAACACTCACTCACTCTCACTCACTAATCTCTAACAAAACTCAACACGATCCGACTCACGTCACTCACACTCACTCAATCAGCTCACAAATTCACACTCTCACACTCACATCACCTCACTCATCACTCCCCATCACCTCACACTCACTCTCACTCACTACTCAAGAAAAAAACCTCTAACACGTCACTCACACTCACTCTCTCACACTCTCTCACTCACTCACTCTCACCACTCACTCACCACATCTCTCTCACTCACACTCACTCTCACTTCACTCTCACACTCACTCACTCAACACTTCACTCACCCTCAGCACACTCACATCTCACACTCACACACTCACTCACTCTCACTCTCACTCACACACTCACTCACCCACTCATTTTACACTCACTCTAACTTTCTCTCACTCACACTCACCTCTCACTCTCACATTACTCATCACTCACTCACACTCACTCACACTCCTCACTCTCACTCACTCTCACTCTCACTTCACCTCACTCTCACACTCACTCTCAACTCTCTCACACTCACTCTCTCACACATCTCACTACTCACACTATACCTCTCACTCACAAAAAAAAAAATCACTCACTCTTCAATCATCTCACTCCACTCACACTCTCCTCTCTCTTCACTCACACGTCACTCTCACTCACTCACTCACATCCACTCGACCACTCACTCTCACCACCACTTCACAGCCTCACACCACTCCACTATCACACTCACACTAACTATCACTCTCCTCACTCTCACTCACCTCACTCACTCACCCTCTGCTCACACTCACCTCCTCACTCACACTACTTCTACCTCTAACCACTCACTCAAAACACTCACTCCACTCTAACTCACTCTCACTCTCTCTCACTCTACCACTCTCAACTTTCTCACACTCACTCTCTCACACTCACTTGCTCACTCACTCTCACTCTCACTTACTTTCTCACACTCACTCTCTTCACCCCACTCACTCACACTCACTCACTCTTTCTCACTCACACCTCTCACTCTCACTCACTCACTCACCTCCTTCACTCACTACCCCACCACTCTCACTTCACTCACCTCACTCACTCACTCACACTCACTCACTCTCACTCACCCACCCACACCACACTCACTCTCACTCAACTCACTCTCTCACACTCTCTACTCTCCATCTCTCATTCCCTCCTCGCTCACTCTCACTCCAACACTCACTAACACTCCCTCTCACTCACTCACTCTCTCACACTCACTACACCTCACTCACTCACTCAACTCACACTCTCTCACACTCACTCACTCACACTCCACACTCACCACTCACTCATCTCCCTCTCACCTCACTCTCTCACTCCACTCACTCACACTCTCTCACACTCTCTGCACACTCTTACTCACTCACTCTCACTCACACAACGCACTCTCACACTCTCTCTCACTCACTCACTCACTCACTGCCTCCTCTCACTCACTCTCTCACACTCACTCTCTCACACACTCACGTCTCTCACTCTCACACTCACACTCCTCTCCACTCTCTCAACATCACTCTCACTCACTCTCTCTCTCACTCACTCTCACTCTCTCACACTCTCACACTCTCACACTCTCTCTCACTCTTCACACTCACACTCTCACTCACACTCTCACACTCGACTCACACTCACTCACTCTCACTCACTCTCACACTCTCTCCACACTCACACTCACCTCACACTTTCTCTCCACACTCACTCACTCACTTTTCTCTCACTTTCACTCTCACTCACTCTCTCCCTCTCACACTCACTCACTCTCACACTCACTCTCTCAACACACACTCTCACTCACTGTCCCATCACTTCTCTCTCACTCTCTCTCACTCACACTCACTCTCACTCTCTCACACTCACTCTCACACTCACCTCTCACACACCTCCACTCACTCTTTCACTCTGTCTCACACTCACACTCTCACTCACTCTCACTCACTCTCTCTCACACTCACACACTCTATCACACTCACTCTAAACACTCACTCACACTCACTCACACTCACTCTCTCACTCACACTCACACTCACTCTCTCACACACACTCTCACTCACACCTCACTCACTCTCCTCTCACACTCTCACACTCTCTCGACACACACACTCACTCTCACAACTCACCACACACTCACTCTCTCACACTCTCTCACACTCATCACTCTCACTCACTCTCACTCTCTCACACTCACTCCACTCACTCTCACTCTCACACTCACTCTTCACACTCACTCTCTCACTCACTCACACTCTCTCACACTCCTCCTCACTCACACTCACTCTCTCACACTCACTCTCTCACACTCACCTCTCACTCACTCACACTCTCACACACTCACTCTCACTCACTCCACTCTCTCTCACACTCACTCACACTCTCACTCACACACACTCTCACTCACTCTCTCACTCTCACACTCACTCACTCTCACTCACTCACTCTCACACACTCTCACTCACTCTCTCACTCACTCAATGGTGTCTTCTGATTGTATTTTTCCGCAGCTGAATACTGTGTTTGAGGACTTAAGAAGGAGGGAAAGGCAGGCAAAATCCAAGAATGTCATCGGAGCATGAAAGCAAGTGAAGTGAATAATACATCTCTGCAACCCACAAAACATTAAGGGACCTGTGCAATATATTCTCTCAAGATCTTCTCATCTGCTTATAAGGTATTTTATTCATTAAAATGTTATTGATTATTCATGGGGAGTCACACAGTCTGAGACAAAGTCTGATGAAAATTATTGAACACAAAGAATAACATCTTAAGAATGGTACTTAGTCAAGTGTGATAATGTGTAGTTCATTGTTTTCTCTTCAACCAAAGGAACTGCTGTTGAATAAATGCATTAACTATTATTTTGTTGTACAGATGGCCAGAAGATGCCAACATCTCTTAAAGAAGCTAAAGGCAAACAACACTCACTTCAGATTGTAGTAATTTGCTGAAAGATCAGGGTTCCAATGTTTCTATGGCCCAGCTTTCAGATATCAACTGTAGGACCAGTGCCAGTGTTTAAATTTTGTGTTTCCATGTTGTACTGTGATATTACTTTGTTATATATCAATGTGAATGACAGTGCTTCAGCCACTGATTTTGTTTGTATACCTGTACTTCACCTGCAAATAAGAAACTTGAATTTCTTGTAATGTTACCGTGAATCATGAGATGAAGGGGGAAGGTTTTGAAAACTGTGCAAATAAATTAAACGAGTTTCAGTTGCAAACTATAAATTGTTGTTATTGTTGTTGCTCTTTTTCCCTCTCTTACTCCTTTTCGTTGGGTTGTCCAAATGAAACAAACCATACTAGAGCCAACTAACAGTGGTGTATGAGGGAAAGAAAGAGGAGATAAAAAGAAAGACAAAAAAGCAATAAAAATAAAGTTTGAAAATTTCATTGTCTTTGTTTGTGTTATTTGCGCTGTTCATCCTTTCTCTCCTTATAATATTCTAGTTTTGTTTGTTTGTGGAAAATACATTCAGTCCTGACCATGACAGTATGTTCAGATAGAAGTCTTTCTGCTCTCTTTTTCTCTCATCTCTCTCCCTACCTCTCTCTGTTCTGTGTTCCCATGTCCCTCTTTCTATCTCTCTGTCTCTCTTTTCTCTTTTCTCTCTCCATTCTTTGTTCCTATATCCTCTTTTCTGTCGGTCTGTCTATTTTCTGTCTGCCTCTCTTTCATCTATATCCTCTATTCCTCTCCCCTCCTCTCTCTCCCGTTTCGTCATTTCTCGTGGAGAAGGGAGGTTCCCGTGCTTTTGGTGTGAGTCTGGGTAGAGAATCGTGATAATTACTCAGTGCGCATGTACCTTGCTGTCGCAGTCTCACGTAAGAGCATATTTCCTGTCGAGTTTTTATTCAAGCATTAAAGCCGGTCGTCAAGATTGGGGACCCAGTGAGTTGGAGACATCCCAGAATAGCCGGTAAGAGGCACGAGGACGGGCTAAAAAGAAAAAAGAAATCAGGCTTCTGCCTCTAGGATAAATTCTTTCACGATTGGCTGGAAGACTGAGTTAAGAGGTAATATACTGTATGTAAATTATCGAACGTTTCAAACTTCCTTACGTTACATTGATCATAATCCTCTGGTCAGATTGAAGACTGGAGAACAGATTCTATGAGACAGAGAGAAAAAGAGGAAAAAACATGGGTAGATAAATATATACATAGATTCCTTTCTGGAAATGAAAATTCACTTCGACTTATGGTAAGGTTTTCTACATTTCTTGCGACAGGAGATGAAGGTAATATTGATGACAGTGATGATAATAGTGACGACAGTGGTGATGATGGTACAGATTTGTGTATAAACATTTTTGGTTGCCGGCAAATTTCTCTGCGAACTTATATCAACACTCTATCCCTGTCGTACACAAGAAAGTGTTGGTTATCACCTGTGACATTTATGTTTTATTAACTGCCGGCAACAGCAGGCACAACCAGGGGGACAAAACCTGCAGCAGGAGGCGGCTCTTCAGGTCCGCCGCGCAATTCGCCTCGGCATAATTTGCCTACACTGAATTGCAGGCAGTTAATAAAAGCCTCTTGTTTAGTTAAGAACAAACATCTGAAGTAGAGGACAGCCATCACTCAGTATCGCCCAAACTGCCGCTGGTAGAGCTGCAAAGTCTATTTTCGTAGTCCTATACAGGCGTAGTATGGAGATTAAGTTCTTCGAGAAGAAGCGATTCAGAAAAGTAAGCCAGGTGATGGTGTTTGGAAGTAAAGCTAACCGAAACTGTCCAAACGAGCTGAGATGGGGCCAACATTATTGCTGTTTTGCTAAAGCAGGCCCCGCTTTCATCGAATAAACTAAATCATTATTAAGATAGCGATGAAACTTTGAAAAAAAAAAATTGTTGACTTCATTATCTCTTACGTGCTATTGTCCATAATGTGTCATCTTGCTTCCTGCTCCCCAGGATTTTCTCAATTTTGTCCGCTATTCTCCTGCTTGCTGTGGGTCCCCCACCACCGAGCTCTTCTTAAACAAGTATTTGGGGTCCTAATGGCCAACATTTTCTTCCAGATATTCTAGAGTTTTGCAGTTCTGCCTACTGAATTTCACGATAACAACTATATGTTCAGTATTACAAATCAATATGAAATCTTGTTGTACAAGGTTGATATTATTATGTGTTTGGTGTTCTTGCAGTCTTTTAGAAAATCGCATAAAAACTGCGGCAAAGAGGATTATGTGTTATATGAATCCCATTATATTATTATTTTTTATTTATTTATTTTTTTTAATTTTATATTATTTATATTAACATTAGTAGAAGTAAGTAGATTTCCTCTGGTAGAATTTATTTTAGGCATTAGGATTGGAATTAAATGCCGAAAACTAATCTAGCAGAAAAATTGTGGGACACATGAAAGAAAAACAATCTGTCAGATTTGTCTGTCAATACATTTTCAGGACACCCTGAAGTTTTTCCAACTTTAATTGACCTTTCAAAAAAAGCGTGAATCTTTATCAGCACGGCATAACAAATTCAAAAGTAAAAACTGTCGCGCTAAACGCGAGAGAAATAATAAAAATAACTGTGGAGGACATCTCTGGAATATTTGATACAATTATCCAAATTTTGCTTTGACTTCAGGGGACATGACCACAAACGTGTTCAGACAAACCACTGAGTGCAGTGTCCACGTGACAATACACGCGAGGTTTTCTCTCATCTTTCACAAAGTCTCGCGAGAACTCGAGATAAAGGACAGCCGTGATGTCACAGACATCAAAGAGTGTGCATTGCTTTCTAACTTTGATGACAGTTATGTTTTTATCTCTGTTTTACAATGTTATTTCATTTATTACGAATAAAGCCTCATTTTGATAATAAATGATGCTTTTGACACAGAGAGCGAGAGAGAAACGAGGATAAGAGAGAGATAAGGAGAACAAACAGAAAAGAACGGACTGACATGGCTGAACAGAACAATTTACTTTATACACTTTCATCGAAAGTAGTATATAACTTGATTTGTGGGAGTGAAATGTTAGGGGTGAGCAATGAAAATAGAAGAAAAAACAAAGCCGCAATGAAGGAAGCACACATCAGAATGCAAACTCTGCAATGTGTGCCTGTGTGATTTTGTGTGCGAATTCTGAGCTGAAAATAATAATAAAAAGGTTAATAAAAAGGTCAGGACAGGAGATGCACTTTGTACCAGGGTCTCCGTGATGCAAGGGCAGAAGTGTTAGTGGTTGAGCCTTGAAGCAGGTTTAAGAAAGGCAGGTTCGTAACTGAGTTTAACTCCTAAAGCTGTCAAGCTTCCAGACTTCGTCACGTCCACAACGAGGAGAATCTTGAGCAATTATGTGGGCTTTGCTATCGGGTGATGTGAATGAAAGCCATTCTTTTTTCCCAAAGTGCGTTTGTGAACGATTGTTAACACAATTCCGAGGAGGGTTGTCAATTCTTAAAATATTGTCCAGTTTTTTTAGACTTTCAATTTAAGCTACGCAAACGGAATTTAAATTTGTTTTCTTGTTTACAGGAAAGGGCTTTACATTTTCGGAATTCAGCTTTAGCGACTCTTTACTGTCAGTTCACTTCTGCGCTGACATCGGGAGGACAGGACTACAGTTAAAAATTGCCTTCCCCCGGGCCACGAGGCGTAAAGAACAGCTTTTCCTCTCCTGCCTCCGATAGCATCTCACGTGGCAGCCCTCAGCTTTTACTTTTGCTGTCGAATGAAGTAGGGATGGAAATGAAGTAAGGGATTGCCAAGCGTTGATAGGTAGAAAGGTAGAAAAATGTAAAACGGTTATGTTACTGAAGGTAGAAAATATGAAATGTTTATTTCAAAACTTTTGCAAGCATAATGAAAACAGTAGGTAGTGGGTCATAAGCAAGTTCGCCATTTTCTGACAATTTCTTGTACATTCACTCACCAATCCATTTTTCTCCCTTCTTCTATCTTGTGTTTTTCATGAACCTCTCTCTCTCTCTATCTTCTGCTGTTTGTGTGTTTGTGCGTGCGTGCATGTGTGTAATACGTGTGTGTGTGTGAGAGAGAGAGAGAGCCCCGCGCGAGTGCTTGCACTAATGAGCTCATGAGCGTGCAAATCCACTTGATAAAACTGGAAAGAACTGCGAAAAGTCTCTTTAGGCGGAGAAAGCTCCAAACTGGACACGAAATCATTCAATTTCCTATCAAAATCAGATTCGTGTGGCTTGTAGGAATTTTGTTACTTGATGTAAAATATACAGAAGCATTCAGAAACGAAACGCGAAAAGAGCAGTACTTAAAAAAAACCCCAGAAGAATTGTAGGTAAGCAGCAACAGCGTTAAAAATAAAGATGATGACGACACAGACTATCAGGTTAATATCAGGTTAATATCAGGTTACAGGGGTTAATTCGGCTAAACGCTCTTAATATGTCGGTAGTACATACAAAGCAGGTCGATAGTATAGGAGTTATATCGGTGCTATGAGCAGGAATCCTGGTTAAAGTCTGATTAACATGCCAAATCCAAATCCAGGCAGAATTAGTGACATGAAATGTCACAACAGTAACAACTTAATGACATGATCATTTGTTATTGTTTTGACGAATTAGATATGTGACATGATACAGCAATGAACGACGGTAAAGAGTAATTACTGATTTCCTTAGAAGCAAATATAACCAAAAACAAAATCGTCGGCAACTTCACAAGTCTCTTCTCGTACACCAGCTCTGTGAATGCACTTCAGAGACGGAGTTCTTATCTATCATAAACGGACAACATTTGTGACACTTGTCATTATTGACTGTACAAGATAGTTTGAGATTTCGGCACAAAAGCTCGCAGCCAAGCTCACGCTTTTAGTCATCATATGTCTTGAAGAGGCTGTTGATGCTCAAGCACAAACAATCCATGGCAGAATGATCCCATCGTTGTTTGAGAATGTGTTGCATGCGAGGTTGACACCACTACGGCACTGGGCGGACAGTGAGGTCCTCCTGGTGTTGCCGGCGAAGCTTGTCGCCGATGATGACGGCCACGAAGACAGTCAGACAGGCCGACACGATGGAGAATGCGATGGGCCACTCCAGACGACCAACAAAGGTGCTGCGCAGCGGGTAGCGAGCTAGACCTGAAGACTTCTTCAGAAACACAGCCATCCCGATCAAGACAGAAGTTGCTGAATGACAGAAGAAGTAAACAAGAGTTAAAATCGTGATCACTGACATTGTTGCTGTTACTAGCGACCACTAGGCTGTTAAAATTGCATCTTTAAAAATTGAAAAGAACAGGCTCAGAACTATGCTGATGGCTGCTCAGGGGAGGGGCGGAGGAACCCACCTGAAGCCGCGAGGAGGAAGACAGAAAGGCGGCGCAGCAGAAGGAAGAGTTCTAACTCGCTTCTCAGGTTGGTCACCACGAGACAGGCTGCCGCCAGCAGGCAGAAGCCAACGGCCACACTCTCAAACACCTGAGTTACTTGTAGCCAGGCTGCAACGACATGGAGGACAGAACACATTAACCACTTAAGTGCTGATTCACGGAAGTAAACAGTAGTCAGCAGGACAAACCACTTTCTCGTTACATATCAAACCACATTTCACTATATTACCATATTTTTCAAATAATCAGCTGCTTTGTTTTCTTTGTTTTCTAAGATCGATACAAGTAACTACTTATTTTAATTTTTTTAGTTGTATTTGTTTTTGAAGCATTGGCAAAGGCAAAAGAGAAGATCTGGATATTTTTTCTGAAGGATCCCACACCTCGTATAGTCATATAAATACAAAGTGCAAAGTTCAGAGACCACCTCTAAAAGCACAATGATAATAATTCTGTTAAATAAGGAACAGAAATAATTAAGCACTTCTATGTAACGATTGTTCTAAACCTAAACAAGATTAAACGAAAAATACAAAATACTTCTTATCCTTTCATCAGACGGTTATATTTAGTGGTGGAACAGAAAACAAGGTCTAATACCGGGGTTAATTGCCGGCTCTCTGCTAACACTCTCAACTTACTGCTCCGGGGTGAGGGTGGGGACTGAGGCTTACTCGCGGCACTAAACTCATCAACATCTACAACCCGTATGCATGAAAATCGACTGAGGATATTTCCGAATGGGTGGTTTTCACGTGACGTCATCAGTTTTTGCGAGCTGCTTCAGCGGCCATTTTTCTTCCCCTCTTAAAGCAGTGGTTACTGAAGCTTGCTGGCAACTGATCGGTTATCATGGTCGTCTGCGGCATAAAAGGATGCGGAAACAAGCCCTGCAGTAAACGAAATGTTCCTCTAGATGTATCTTTTCATAAGATACCCCAAAATTATTTTGAACCAAGGCGACGAAACAAGAATTCTTACAGAAGAACGACGTCGTCTGCTTTTACCGAGAGGATATTACAACAGAAGAGAAGTGGAACAAAATAGTTATCTGTTCGAAACACTTTGTTGGCGGTAAGAAACCAGACGCTTTCCAAATTGCTAAGTATTTAAACGTTGTTCTGCATGTTGTACACATTGTGATAAATATTTTCTTCATTGTAGGTTGGTGACAGTTCACGTGATTTGAGTGAACATCAAAACAAGACTTGAATTATGCATGACCACGACTAATAAACTATAGCTATAGAGAGAGAGGATAAAAAATGTTATTTCTACTCCATTATTTTTCTTTTTAGACGTGTATTTGGTTTATTTTGTTTCAGTGCTGATTATTATTATTTTTTGGTAGTTAATATCACAAAGATGTCATTCATGGGTTGTTTTATTCTTGTGTCTAGGAAAGCCAGCATATGTGAATTTCCGGAACAGCCCTTCCTGGCTTCCCACTCTACACTTGGGACATGAGCGATCAGGTACTTGCTCAGAAGCTGAGACTTCAAAAAACAGGTATTTGAGGCTTGTGTCTCGCAAAAGAAGTAATGCATCTGTCCCTACTCTACATACTGCAAGCAAGAAGCGAAAATCAATCAGCAGTGAGACAAGCCAGGAAGAAAAATTATGTGAAAGTTATTTTGGTTGCTCAAGTGCTTGCGAAGAAAGTTTACATGGTGACATAGAAGATTCCTGTTCAAATGATAAGAACACTCAAACAGATTTTGGTTGCTCAAGTGCTTGCAAAGAAAGTTTACATGGTGGCATAGAAGATTCATGTTCAAATGATCAGAACACTCAAACAGATTTGACTGGACTAAATATAGATGCTATCATGCAGGACTCTGAGACCAGACTTCTTGATTCAGTTAAAAACAGACAACATTGTTCTATTTATGAAAGACAGGTGTATGTTGAAGATGAAGCTAAAGTTCCATTCTACACAGGACTTCCTTCATTGGCAGTAATGGACCTTATTTTCAGAACGGTAGAGCCATACATGTCTAATCAAACACAGTCACTGTCCAAAGAGCAAGAGTTTTTGCTGTGTTTAATTAAGATCAGACTGAACTACCAATTCCAGGATATAGGGTATCAGCTGAAAGTATCCGTGTCAACTGTGCAAAGGAGTTTTCATAGAACTCTTGATGTACTTGTAGCACGGTTGTCTTTTTGTTGCACTGGCCTTCAGAGAAGCTCTGAAACTGTCTATGCCTATGTGCTTTAGAGAAAACTTTAAAGATAAAAGTTGCTGTTATTGTTGACTTTTTTGAACTGAAGCACAGAAACCATCGGGCCAAACCAATCAGATCCAAGTTTATTCCAACTATAAAAAATATCATTCTGCCAAATATCTGATTGGGATCACGCCACAAGGTTCAATCAGCTACATTTCAGATGCATTTGGTGGCAGGGCTTCAGACACATCATTGAAAATACTTCTTTGTTGTCCAACTTGTTACCAGGAGATATAATTATGGCCGACAGAGGTTTCAACATTGAAGATGAAGTTCTTTTTTATCAAGCTAAATTAATAATTCCAGATTTTACCCATGGGAAAAAGCAACTTCACCCACTACAAGTTGAAAATTCGAGAAAAATAGCCTCTGTACGAATTCATGTTGAGAGAGTTATAGGCTTTGTTCGCAGAAAGTTTGGAATTTTGCAGTCTAAAGTGCCTATTGACCTGATGGCAACAAAGCCTGGTGATGATAATCCAGTCATAGACAAAATAGTTCGGCTTTGTTGCTGCATTGTAAATTTACATAAATCCATAGTGCATATTGAGTAGCTATAGTGCAATTTTTTAGTTTGAAATCAGCATTTATTTTCAGAATGCATGCTTGCTATCTGTATATGTTTACATTACCAGAGAAGTTATTCTCAGATATAAAATGCACAATTACCTTACTGTAGTTCTTTTTCTTTCGCACTTTATTTATAATAGCATGACGATATCCAACTGATCAGATAAGTTACTTGGTAAATTGATGTGAAACTGTGAACAATATAGAATTTGTTCTTTGCTGGAGATGTCATGCTTTGATGTTGATCAAAATATTTGCTGTTGACAGAATATTGTTAATATTTTTTGCTTATTAACAGGCTACTCAAACATGTATAATTGAATCAAATATTATTGTCATTTGAATGCAAATGCCGTTTGCTTCCTCAAAAGCTAATTCAGAGCAATATTGATGCCAGAGCTTCTTTGTGGATTTTAGATTACCTAACCAATAGTTCTTCTTAGTAATCCATATCATTGATGTTATTTAGATTGGGATTTTGATATGTTCCTTCTTACCCTGTAATGCTTTTTTTATGTTATGTTCTGTCAGCAGACACAAAAATTTTCTGAAAAGAATTAATAAATATGCATTTGAATGTGCAAAAGTTCTTGTTTGATGTTAAAGAAGAAAGAAAGAAAAGGTGTGACTGGAGAGGGAGAGATTAGGGTAGCAAGCAATGAGTGAGAGGAGGTGAAACTGGACACTTAATGAAGGGAAGGAGGATTGTGTTTCTTATTGAAGGGAGAAGCCACTGCCGGAACAGTGTGTTTTAATAGGGAGAAGAGAAAAGGATTCAGAGAGAGGTGGACACTTGTTTAAGAGTAGAGAGCCATTTGCTAGACAGTGTGTCTCACTAGTGTGTAAGAGATTTGAGTACATTTTAGTTTGGAGGTTTGTGTTAGTCGAAGTGTGATTGCCAGACAGTGAGTTTTAATAGTAGATTCCGTGGATTTTTGTGATTTGTGCTAGAAGAGCCTTGCCAAGACAGTGTGCTTCATAATGTGTAGAAGATTCAGTGGAGATATGTGATTGTGTTAGAAGAACCATTGCCAAGACAGTGAGTTTGAATAGTAATAGATACAGGATTTTTTTTTAAACATTTATTTTACATTAACACATTACATTTACATGACAAAATCATATTATAGATACAGGAATTTGTGTGATTGTGTTAGAGGAGACATTGCCAAGACAGTGAGTTTTAATAGTGTGCAAGGAGTTCGGTGGACTTGTAAATGTGTTTGACGAAAGAAGAGCCATGTTTATAGTGACTGTGTTTTTCATAGGGTTTTTTATTTTTTTATTTTTTTTATTAATAAAGTGCAGTAGGCAGACTCGTATAGGCAAAATCGTTTAGTTTATTTGAGTGAAAGAGCACGCAATTGTCCGACTCCGCTGGTGTGCTCGAGAGACGCTAGCTGTGTCGTGACACAAGCCGATACAGAGCCGCTGAAGAAACGCGAAGCGTTAGGGAAGGAAGATGGCGGACAGCGCCTCGTTGCTAACGTGTGTATCACGTGAGTGAAAACGACCCAAGACACCGGAAAGCTACTCGGGACCTACTCCCGATTACGGTCTCTCCGAGTTCCGCATGCACGAAGCGCTACTCGCCCTCAACTAGCTCTCCGGGCCTGGCTGCGGGAAAACCCGGTGGCTGTCAGTGGAGGTGAAGGAGGCTAACTACTGCCTATCGTCACCTCGTTCTTTCCTTACATCGAACTGTCGTCTTTGAGGTCCCACCTACTTAATTAGCAAGTCATTGTCTCAATGTTCGGTATTTGACCCTATTGTAGTCGAGTCAAGTAACTCAGAGTGTGAGGCAGCGATCTCTCACCTTGGTGTGTTTGCGTGGTTACTAGCGAAGACAAAAAAAGTAAGAAAATAAACAAAGGGGCTGGCGAAAGGATTTGTCAGAGAGCAAACGGGTATGCGATGTCAACCACCAAAGGGAGTTGTATCTTGTGACTACATTACATGTGCAAAAGTTTAAAATGTTTAAGAAATAAACATGTGGGCAAGGCTAACTTCAGCGTTCCGACATTGCTTGTAGAGATCTCCCTCAAGCATCCTGTTTTATTTGGTAATCACAGTCACAGTCACAGCCTAAAAAAAATTCATGAGGAGTCAACATGCAAAAGGTGAATAACTGCATGTGGGTTGGCATTAGAAGTGCCCAGAGTGCAAAGACAAATGAAGAGCCTTGAGTCTTGAAATGTAAATATTGACAATATATAGCCTGTGTTCAGTCTAAGGTTGTGTTTAATTCGTTACATTATTACACTGATAACCCAGATGATGTATAATTTAACAGTTGAAAGCAAGTGACTGTTTAGTATGCACACATCGATGGAGGAGTTCATTGCATTTACAAAGTGTCTACACACATACTAAACACACAGAGTGGCATTTAGAGAGGGCAACATTGTAGTTTATGTTGAAAACTGCTTTATACATTCGCTAAACATGGTGATTCTAACACACAAAATATAATGTCATTGACCAGTGACAAGCATTAGTAATACCAGAGGTTAACTTTAAGTCTGCTCAGTTACAAAACAAAGTGGTACATCGTAAAAGAATGAATGGCTTGATACAAAAAATTCCTAGTTTCCTACATCTATTCTAGGACCATACCCTTTACACTCACACACCTTTCACTTAGTATTCATCAGTTGAAATGATGAAATGATTTTGTGTATATATATATTTATTGCTTCTGCACTTTTGGAATAGCATTAGGTTTGCCTGAATTTAATACAAGTTCTCCTGCAATGACATGTTCAAATGCCAATTTCCTGACAATTTACTAATACTAACAAAAACCCAAATTCTTCTGCTTGACACCAATGATCTTATAACTAACATGGGCAATTTTGTTCAAGCTGTTCCTATCATGGGCAGACAAGCACAGCATTTGTCATGTTTAACCAGTGCTTGTATTTGTGGGGATTCATTTTGTAACTACTTTTAAGAATTCTTGAAGAAATATTTCGTGTAATGTAGCACTACTTGGTTCATTCCTTACATCGATCTTCACCAATGCACTTAGTTCATGTTTTTCAGAGTGTCATCAGTTTGTGAAGCTTATGCTTCAAGAATCTTAATTTTTTTTCACCCTTTCAAGGGTATTGAGATATTCAAAATATACATATATTCACACGCATTACTATATATCTTATATGCAATCTCCCTCACATACACACACACATTCACTGGTCAGTTTGTAACAGTTAATACATTAAAAGCTAATTTTTTGCCTCACTCACTTGTTCTTTCCTTCTTCTAGCCCTTTAATGCAAATCGCATCACTGCATGTGTAATCAAATAAATCAAAGTATATAAACACATGTAAACAAACAAAACGTTTTGGAGGGATGTTTCTGGCCCTCTGTCATTCTTACCTAGCACAGATATATACACATACATTCTTACTTATATCTGCATACATATATAAAATCCCCCCTTACACACCTACTCATAGATGCTTATTGATGCTTACACAAGCCACATGCACACACACATATATATAAACTCCCCCCCCCCCCCCCCCCCCCGACACACATACCTACTCATATCAGTATATATAAAATCTCCTCTCACACACGCACACACATCTGCTTATGCACACATGTGTAACCCCCACCCATCCACACACAGCCATATATCTGCTTATATACAAATATGTAACCCCCCCATGAACATACACTCATCTCTGCCTTTATATATATACATGTAACCTACCTTACACACATACTCATATCTGCTCCTGACATATACACACACCTACTTACTCATATGTGCATATATATATTTAAAAATAATCCTCCTACACACAGTCTCATATCTGCTTATGTATATATACACAAACATACACATGCACACGTCTGCTTATATATATATATCCCCCCATCTGCATATGCATAAAATATCCCCCGACACACTCCCCCTACTCACTCATATTTGCATATATAAATATAATTCCTCTCCACTCATGCACACTTGTATCTGCTTATGAATACAAATTTAACCCCCCACCACCACCACCACCACACACAGCCTCATATCTGCTTATATGTATATACCACCAACACACACCTACTCACTCATATATGTATATATATAATCCAACTACACACACACACAAACAGCCTCATATTTGCTTATTTATAACCTCCCCCACCCCCGGTACACACAGTCTTATATCCGCTTTTATATATATATGTAATCCCCCCACATATATCTGCATATATAAAATACCACCTGACACACACACCCTTACTCACTCATATTTGCATGTATATATAAAATCCCCCCTCCCTCATGCACACTTGTATCTTCTTATATACACATGTACTCCCACCACCACCCAACACACTCATATCCATATATATTTAATACCCCCAACACACACATCTCTGCTTATAGATGTAAATCTCCCCACATACATATATTTGCTTATAGATATACTACCCACATCCACACACGCATATACTCATATTTACTTATGTATATATATGTAAACCTCCCACCTCCACACACATATACATATTCTCTTATTTCTTCTAGTTTACCGTCCTAAGTAAACAAACTTAGCTCATCTAATAAGGGTCTGTTTATTTGTTGATGTCAGTAAAGAATGGAACTTTAAGACATTGAGATTGTGAGTAAATTAAAGTGATAAAATTATTTATACATTGGTCAGCAAATTTTTGTAGCGTTGAATAGATAATGAAATTACAAAGTATGTTGAGCCCTTTTCATTTCTAGGGTTTCATTTTGTCAACATGTTTCTTGTTTACATGTTTTGTACTGTAGGTTTGTTTTGCAATACTTCATGTGTGGTGCATTCAAACAAACATTTACAAGCGCCTTACAAATTCAAGTATTAATATTATGGATAAGTTTACTTTATTTTCCATTGGAGTCCGAAATCAAGTTGCTGTCGATAAATCCAACTACTTTTGAAAATTCACAAGCCCGATGTGTCTGCATGTCTTTGTCTTTTCAGCACAACCTTGATCCGGTAATGAAATTCCGTTAGGGGCTCGCCGATGCAAACCATCGGTGACTCTCGCCACAGTACTAATAACAGTCGATTTGTCTACATCAGTGAATTCTCCACATACTTCTTGAAAGTTTGATGTGGCAAAATATCGTCAGTCATGAGCACTTGTAGTGAACATGTTAGTGTGCCTTGCCGACTGGTGACAGCGATCTCGCATGACACTACAGCGGTCAGCGCTAGAATGTTCTCTCGTCTAAAATGAAGTTTGCAATACAGTTTTTAATTCATCCAACACTTCAAACGGGTGCGATCTGTCACCAAACACCCAATTTCGTCTCGACAATCGACGTTGTTGCTAGTAAACACAGTGAAGGCCGCCATTTTTCCGCCCGGATAGCGAGTTACACAGCCCCGGGGCCGCCGATAACTTTATACGCGAGAAGCCAGACCGGACAGCTTCTCCGGGCTCTCGTGCATACGAATTTTTCGCTCCTATCCACCCGGATGAGCGTTATTACCGATTAGACCCCTTCTCCGGGCTACATGCATACGGGGCCTGCTCGTATCGTCAGGACCATCTGTCCACACCCTGAGAACTTCTTGCCCACGGCACCCACAGCTGTTACTCGGATGCGGAGAACGTGTTTACTGTCTGAAGTGAGAAGTACTGGATATTTCTAGGCGTCCCCTTACCACCACCAGGGATGGGCAAGCTACTTTTAATTTGTAGCCGGCTAGGCTACAGCTACTTTTTTTCAAAATGTAGCCGGCTACACTACAGCTACAATTTTGCAAAAAGTAGCCAGCTACTTTGGGCTACTTTTAAAATGTAGCCAGCTTCTTTTGGCTACTTTTAAAAGCGTGATGTTATAACAAGTTAGCTGTAGCCAGCTGGCTGTAGCAACATACACAAACATCAAACATACACACAAAACACTATTACTTGCTTTACAAAGTTTTATATATAATAATGAAACGGAGAACTGCGATATACCGACAATTTTATTTAGTGAATCCATAAATGCTTTCATTCATTCCTTGCACCCTTCCTCCCCCGGCCTTTTTCACACAATAAGTACACGTATTTTACGATTATATTAAACATTTCTGGATCTTTTTCCTCATCCTGTTTTAGTGACAAAAGAAATTATATACGTTTTCCGATAAACATTTGTTTTCTATAACTATTTGTTCCCTATTACTTAGAAATGAAAACTAAACAGATGCTTAAGTATCAGGTACCTGGTGGAATTTTCAATAAGTTAGGTTATGTGGTGATGAAAAATGTCAACCTCTTTATCAATACTGTGACAATGAACAACAGACCATTGAAATAAATGAGTTTGGCATGGAATATAAGTAAAACACTGCTTAATCTAATTTAGGCAAGCAGATCATAAGGCATTTTTTCTAACACTGACACTGAAAACAAAGAAAGAACACAAACTAATTGTTTCCAAAAAGCTGATAGGGTGAAAAGTATAGTCCTGGCATACTAGAATAGGCTTTAATTATATAGTAGGATGTCAAATGTAGCATATAAAACACTGAAATATATTTTTCAAAAATGATCTGATACAAGATATATTTATTTTAAATCTTTAAGCTTTGAATTTCTCTGTTTGTCGTTTTGACATCCAGTCCTAAACTATAAAAACATATTTCTCAAGATTGGCTTGTGCTACAGCAGTACAATTTGCAATTTTGTTTAGAAATGCATAAGCTACAAAGTGATGCATTTGAGAATATGGTATAAACATTACTTTTGATAAAATTAACATTTTCTAAATATTTTCTAAATATTTAATTGCCACATTCACACTGAGTCGGGGGGGGGGGGGTACCATGTCTGATTTTTATATCTCCTAGAAATCTTGAGATATCAAAACGCCGTATGCATCAGTTTTCTTATCGGTGCCTCTAGTTTAAAAAAACCCAAAACCTTTGGTATATGACTTATGGTATTGTGTAAATTTGTTTTTTAAATGCTTGTACGTTTTGAAACAAAATCGTTGATTAAAGTCACAATGTTCACTTTAGGTACTCAAAAACAGTTTTAAAGTGCTATATTTATGTTATTTTGTTACTCTATATTTAAAAACCCCTAAAGATATTTAAAATATGGATTTTAATTTTTGGAGTGTACCGGTAACCTTAAAACCAAATCTACATTCTTTTAGTCCTTCATGGAATTGAATTTGACCAGAACTTTGGCCTCGAAGTTGCTGTCTGTCACCCTAGTGCGCAGCTTTGTCATGATAAGTCCTGCCAGACTGAACAATCTCTCAACAATTCTTGCATTTGAAACTATACCCACATTTTGTGGCTTCGCAAAATGTAAAAAATTTCAAATAAGGCTGGAAATTGATGGGTACGTCCATCTTCGTTTTTCAAATGAAACAAAATACCGCTCCCGCCACTTGGACGACACAGTACTTCCGGTTACTGAGCGTTCGAGAAACGTGGGTGTCTGGCTGTCACAACACCGAGCAGTGAGAGCAGTGGCTGTCGTCGTCTTGCTGACACGCTGTCGACGAATGGTCGTGAAAGTAGCCAACATGTAGCCAAGCTACAGCTACTTTCTAAAATGTAGCTACGGCTACAAGCTACTTTTTTAAATTTGTAGCCGGCTAAGCTACAAGCTACA
Source organism: Pomacea canaliculata (assembly GCF_003073045.1). NCBI lineage: Eukaryota > Metazoa > Mollusca > Gastropoda > Architaenioglossa > Ampullariidae > Pomacea > Pomacea canaliculata. The sequence goes on along the minus strand of NC_037592.1, from coordinate 20,230,655 downwards.
AAATTTGTAGCCAGCTACAGCTACTCCCCATCCCTGCATATATGTGAGTGGTCAATAAATGAGAGAAAATGAAGTGAAAGATCAAACTATTTGAACCCTTCCTCTAGAAAAATGTCACTACTGTATGTGAAAAACTTGATAGACAGTAAAATGCATGTCTGATCTCAGATTTGGATACAGTTATAGCAGTAACTCTAGCAGTTGTAAAGCCTACACTTTATAACGTTCATTGAAACTTATTTATTTTTTTCTTATGATGCATATTCTTTTCACTTTTGCTAAAAAGAAAAGAAATCAAACAAAAAATACTGATCAAAGTCTACAGCCTCGGGCCTGGGTACACCATCATCCCCCCCCCCTCTCTTGCACCTTCCCCTCGTCAGGTCTGGCCACTGGTTCCCTACCCAAGTTAAAGCAATTTTTAAACGATTCACCTGACTGCATACTTCTGATAGTCTTGTATGTATATTGCTGTGATATATCTCAATGCCTGCACAAAGTAATTATACCCATTCATTATCATGCTGTTCACAATCATACCACTATTATGTAAGATTATGTGATGTCCTTGTAGGCAAAAATAAAGTCTGAAATTCTAAAGAACTACATTCTCTTGGCAACAGACACAAACTAAGAAAGTCTGAAATTCTAAAGAAGAACTACATTCTCTTGGCGATAGACAAGGCAGTACTGTATATCTCTTTTCTCATGATCATTTTTCATTTGTTCTTTCCTGTTATTTTCAAACATCGAGATGTTTCCCCCACATCCATCTTGCATATACAAGAAGGGCTTTGTAGCACAGAGGCAGTACATCTGCGATTCATACAAATCACACAAAGGAACAGGTATTTTTGTCTCTACACACCACATGACTGGCAGAGAACTACTGAGAACAGGAAGTACTTCTGAAGTCTTTACCGCAAATCTGAAGACATGATTTGGCTCCAATGGGTGGTGCTGGTAGTGTGCCAACATCTGGCGAGCCATAAGATTCAAGACATCAACTGAAGGGTGCAGAGACCATGCAGCCAGAGACACCATTTCCAGCACTAAATGAAACTTTTCTAGTGTCTTCAGTCTACTGTGAAGTTCCCCTTCATTTGCCATTAAGTCTCCCAGGCTTGAGAAAGTTGCTAAATGCTGAGACATAAAAATGTGTATGTAGTCACGTCGAAGTTTCTCAGCACCAATTTCAGCTAAGAAGAGAAAAGGCTGAATGCCCATCAGGCTTGGAGAAGAGAATCGACCGGTGAAGGCCTCTCGTACCATATGAGCAATGGTGGTCTTGTTCCTGCGGTCAACAAAGGGTTGAAGATTGCCATCACCAAGAGCTTGGAAAACAATACGAAGGCTGCACACCAAGTCAGCTGTAGACATGCAGTTCAGCAAAGCCTGTGGACATACAGAGATAACAAATTATCATACTACCATCCCTATGAGCTACTCCAATAAGTCCTAAACAACAAATACTTTTTTTTTCTAATGAATAACTGTTACATTTAGCACAATCTGTTTTAGTATGTGTATAAGAGTGCGCATTAATAGTTGGTATTGCAAGCCTTCTTTGCATGACTAATGCATGAACTATTTTGCACCCTTTTTCAAACTAGATGAATTTTGTTAACATACATCTAAAACAAATGAAAGTTTCTGAAAACTAAAATGCTGTTTTTGTGTTTCATGTGGTGCTATTACATTCGAAGGACTTGTGCTTATGATAAATTCCATAAGCTATCGTATTCATTTATTTACCTATTAACCATGCCAATGCAGTGGAGTATGGTAATAAATAATATAAAGTAAGTATATAGATGATAAAGTATATAGATGAAAGGGTCAATAAGAGAGAAAAAAAGGATAGCAGAAGAGAAAGGGGTGGGGCACTAGCACAAGAACCTGGGTCAAGGGAACCCCTTATTCACATTTAAGATGGCAGAGGGTGCACAAGAACATGGTAAATGTATTATTCAGAATCACATTTAACTTCTTCTAGCTTAGGTTTTTATATTCATAGATAGTATTCATATCTGTGTAATTTGTGACCACTGTAGTACATTTTTAAAATATCAAAGCTTGGCATAACAATTCTAAACCAGTTTCTATAAATATCACATCAGATGCCTCAGTGAAACTAATTAGAATACAATTTTTTCCTTGTTTTGTATTATTAAAATAATTCTACTTGACATTTTTATCTTTTTTAAATATGTAATGATTTTTTTGAAACAGTATAAACTGATATGCTTTTTAGAGGTAAACCTGAATGCAAGATCTACAAATGAGTTAATAATCCTACAAATTTTCAACTAGCTGTTCTTATCAGACTGAACTGCTAAAATAGTGATAACCACTTTGAAAAAGTATGGAAAAATATCTTTGTCATAGGATGCTAACAAAAGCATAATCAAATCAAATTCATAAATAGATTAATATTGAACAACCTTCCATAAACGGTCGGTGAAATCATAATCGCTGCGTTCACTGATGATAATATTTTTTGATAGAAGTGGCAGTATATCTTCTCCATCCCTGCTCTCCAGCACATATGCATTTGTCAGACTGCCTTCTTCCTGTATTGTGTCGATAAGATTTTTGATGGTCCAGGCCACAGGCACTGCTGGCTTTTCACTCTCTTCAGAGATCCACTCAACTTCTCCATTACTGAGAGCACTGATGATTTTTCCTAGGAAACTAAGTTCCAGAAACAGCTTGTGCATGCTGCTCAAAGCACTGCCTGTGGGATAAAAAGACAAGACAAATTCAGAATACTGTATTTAAGCCACAGATCTAAATGTCAAAAGAAATGATAATTATTAAATGTAAGAATACTTAAATAATGTGCAAAGCCCATAAAATCTGCACAAAGCACTCATTTTAATCTAGATTACTGTATACAAACACAAATGCACACAAAAATATGCACCTACATCATGTCACTTAAAAGACTCACACATGACATGCATATTCTTTTTAACAATTAAAAGATTTAATGTTGTTATTGTGGTTCAATTCATGTTAGCAAAAAGTCAGTGTGAGAAAACTGAAAAGTAATAAAACACCTAGTTTATCAATATAATTAAACAAAAATACATATTGAATTAAAAAAAAAAAAAAAAAAAAGGAAAGCACGCTGTGGCTTCCAAAAAAAAAAAAAAAAAAAAACCACTTGTAAAACTAGGCTATGGTAATCTATAGATTAAGCCTGTAAGTATAAATTTACTGAAAAATAATGAGACAATAACTGCCCATGAAGCATATCAAAACCAGATACATTAATAATCAGTTGATAAAACAGGTGTCAGACATGCTGAAACAGGGCCTGCAAGAAAAAGTGCTTAGCTTAAAAAGGTGCCTGATTCCAGGTACAAAATGAGAAGGATTCACTATTTAAAAGGTTGGTTTATTGGTTGCTGGCCTTAGTTACTCACACTGCATTATACTTTAAAAAAAAAAAAAAAGGAGAAGAGAAAGGGGTGGGCCAGTTTAGTCATCCAGCCTGAGGAAGGCTGGGTGTTTACCCCAGGCATGAGAAACTGGACTCGTGGGAACTGCTTGTGAAGGCAGGAGACATGGGATAGAGAAAGCCAAGAGCAGTGTTGCTTGTCCATGCCAACATCCTGTTCTTGGAATAGGTAAAGTGATTATTATAAAGACAGCTCCTAAAGGTAGGTTCAGCTGTTCAGCTGTGGCAGCCCCCGATAAGTGTTTACAGTGTTGACTGCTATGCTGTGATAAAGCCTCAGACTAAAACATCAATTCCACACTTCCTCCCACCTCTCCTAGATAAATGATTTTGCTGGAGATAATTTTGGACATTATCTTTTTTTCATGTTACTTGTGTTGGAAGATGTTTTGCACTGGGAAATTTTCATGAAGGTGTACTGTGTGTTTATGTGTGTGCAGTGATTCTGTGTGTGTTGAGTCACTTGAGTGGAAAGTGTTGGGGCCAAAACAACCTAAAGGAGTAATGCACGGCACAATAGTTGATATCACATGATGGATGGTTCTTGGGAGACCTATGTCTTCTCTGTCTGAACAGAAATAGAAGAGAATGGCCATTCTGATACTGATGTTGAGTAGGAGGGGGAGCCACTCACTATGTGATGGTGAGCATCAGTATAAGACATACCAGATTTCACTTATACAAGTTGGTTGGCTGCTTTTTCTTTCCAAGATGAACAGCCATTTGAAGAAGCAAAATGGGAACTACCACAGCTGAGTGTTTAATTAAAGAGCAGTAACTAATGAACTCAGCTGGAGTCATGCAGCAGCTAATCCCATGATTGATTCAATGACAGTCAAAGCAGCGCAACAGAGAAGCCATTAAAAAAGACATCTTGACTCAAAGATACCTGACCTAAATAAAAGCAATGAGGCATTCATGTTTAGGTGAAATCCAGTGTCAAGTGGTAACTTTAGTGAGACAAGAAAATCTTCCACTGTTAAAGTCTAGACTAAAATTGATCACACATCCAGTCAAAAACTCTAAAGTAATTAAAAAATACCTTGTGTACAAGCTTTTGGAGAGCATTTATATAAATGGCTCAAGAGAGCCAAAGGAGAACAGTGGCATTCAATAAAGCGCCAGGGTGATGGCTAATGTTAGACAGGTGTGAATGTCGCCTAGGGTAGAAAAATTCATTGCAATGGTTGCATCTGGTGGCAGGACAGACAGAAAACATCTAAAGTGAGTTTACACCTATTCCTGTCACCTGTGAGGTGTAGCTAAAGTTAGTCACTGGTCAGTGCAGATCATGAATATTGCATTCAAGCCAACCACTCTCAGACAGTAAACAGCCCAGATGTTGCAATACTAGAAGGAGTGACACTCAAGTGACATTTGTCACACCCATTTGCTACACCCCTCTTCTCAAGCTTCACTGACTGCCAATTCAAACTTGCATTGCTCAAGATCACCACACCATGCTGTGTTGTCTTTAGGATCTCATCTCATGCTCGTCTGAGCTACCAATGTCTAACTACCTGAGTCGGTCTCTTCGGTCTGCTTGTGTTGCCTTTCTTTTTGTGCCATGCATCAGATAGGAGAAATTTAGCAGATGTGCCTTTTCTTTTCAGGCCCTACTATTTACTATTCTCTGCCTATTTCTCTTCAAACTGTCTACATTCAAAGCCTTCTCAAATCCAATCTCAAAATATATCTCTTAAAGAAATATCTTGCATGATCAAATGTTCTTCATTCATGCATTTATATGTTTTCATCATGGTGTCATTTGATACATGTTTTTTTATAAGATGGAAAATCTGTTTGTAGCCGTGTGTGCAGTCCACTGAAATCATATTGTCATAGCGAAATGCATTTAACAAATTCAATAATTATTACATAAGAAAGATGTATTAATTGTGTAACAGCTGTCGGATGTGATTTTGACTATCACCAACTGCTCCTATGACTTTTTGATTTGGGATAAAATTGTTTGACTACTTATATCTTAGAATTGAAATGGTTTCCAAAATTCTTCTCATATTTGTCAAACAATGAAATATTTTATAATATAAACAGTTTTTGCAGTTGGTTTGTGTGAGTTATTTTTTCTATCTGATCATTAATGCTTTGTAAACAGTATATCTTGGCCTAGTGAATTACTCCTGGCCTGCAGTGATCTCACTTTATATGAGTAAAGTTGTATTGATGTAATTTTTAATTAAAAGTTTTCTTTGGGATCTTTGGTAAAAAAAAAAGTAAAATGTGATACCTAGAATTTTAAAAGCTATACTTTTATTCTTTTAATGCATGCCAAATGCCCACCTGATCTGACAGATGCAATGACTGTAGCACTTGCATCAGCAGGGGGTGTCTCCAGGAGGTGACAAGCACCTTTCCACTTCATTTCCACTGCAACATTTCCCCATCTTCCTTCTTTTTCTGCTGGAATGGTCATCTGGTACACAGCCTGGCACAACTGAGTTGTAGTACTGGCCAGCATTAGTTGCAAATCTTTTTCACATTTACTATTTAAAGAGATTATGGTTGTCTTTAAGACCTTCTCAGTTTTTGTATCAAAAGAGGTTGGAAGTATTTTACTTCCAATAAGTGACGTGCATTTTAAATCAGTTCCACCGCATAAAACCAACAATGCTGGGTGGTCTTCTTGACTTACGAGAGTATCTCTTTCGGTTTGCTTGAGATTGTGCAAGGAGATAAGCTGTCGCGCAGTGCCAATAGGCATTCCCAGAAATTTAGGTCTCTGCATTTCCTGCGAAATTCTTATCTGTGAAAACTCCAAGGATGTTGTATCTATAGCTGCATCGTCCGATGGAAAGTTGCATCTCAGCGGTGAACCCCAAACATCTGAATCTGTGCTGCTTTTCTTGGCTTTTGGAGATTTGTGCTTCTTCGTTTCTGCATCATTTTTGTCTGGAACTGGCGATAAGGAGACATCATCAGTGACTGACAGGCATTTTTCTTTGTATGCCAACACAAACGGATGTTTGACAAAATCTTCCCCAAGGAAATCTAGAAATTCTCGGCGATTGTCAGACTGGCCAGACTTAACTCCACTGTCACAAATTTTAGCCGCTGAAGTTAAACTGTGGTTATGATCAATTAAATCTGCACAATATTCAAATGTTATATCTCGATGACAAGACTTTACGCCTGAAATTATGGCATTCTGAATCGTTGTCGAAAGGTTTTCCTTCTCAGCTTGGTTCATTTTCAACATAATATCAGCAGTGCCTTGTTTGAAAGCTTCAAATAGAGCGCCCGATGACACTACTAAAAATAGTAACCGGGAAAGACAAGTATTGTCCAAATTATTAATAATATACAATATCAATAATAGATATTAATAATGGTTTAGTTTTCATTATTTATAGTAAATTTATATATTACAAGTTATAACTTTAAAAAATAACTTCAGACAGCAGGTCGTAGGGTCAAGGCCACACGTGGACTTCACGTTGTGCATTACTATGGCAGACGCTTTCAGGTAGTTATTTACTGATTTATATACCATTTCATGCAAAGTTGTTTTGCGCGAGCATCAGACATATTTACCTTGCAGTAATTATTCGGGAAATACTCAGAATTACGGCTAAAGGATTTTATAAGTTCTGTTTTCTTGTACACAAGAAAGATTTTCATCAGAATATTGTCAGCAGAAGATTTTAGGATTAATAGCGAGTTGGTAGCAGTTGTGAAAGATACAGTCAATAAATTCTTTTCTGTATTAACTTTCCTGTCTGCGCAAACATAATATTATTGATGCTGATTGGTAGAAGGCATGATGCAATGCGTTCTTTGTGGTCTTTGTCCGCAAAATACTCCACACACCCGTAGTTACATCATGGACTTGTATTTAATATAAGTTCGTGGTTACATTCACACCCCTTCATCCCAGCACTGATTTACTTTGTTCATGTTTGTTGATACGAGCTTATGAAACTAAATTATAATTCAAAGGATTAATTGCACATGACTGATGACTTAGTGTATCTGAGAAAAGATGGCTCCTCTGACAATAGTATTTAATTTCTATTTCAGATGTGCCCTGCCGAAAGAGTACTACAGGCAGTTTATTGTAAGTCAGGATTTGCAAAGTTATGCTTCATTTTCATCAAAACTGGCATTTCATTATCTCCTGATAAGGACAAACTGCACTAATTAACACCAGCTTTGCACATTTCATATTTTACTTGCTTAATTGTTGTACTTGACTGAGCTATGTTTTGCTTGAGATGGAAACCAGACCTAATGAATCTGAACATTTATTTAATCATTGATAAAATAGTTTTCATGAAACAGTCACCATGACATAATTGAAAGATATGATTTCTATAAATTTGGCAATGAACGTCTTTGTTTGATGCTTCCTTGTTTGTAGGAAAGAGATGTTAGGCCAGATGGCCGAGAGCTTGGAGAATTCAGACCAACAGTACTCAATATTGGTAACACAGATGATTTTATAATATACTAAAATGAACTGGATGTCAGCATGTCATTGCTATGGACCTTTTGCAGGAACACTCATAGCATGTCTAATAAATGTCACCTTTCAAACTAGTTTATCTAGTTTGCTACATGGTGTCTTATGTGATAAGATATCTGACATTATGTGTTTTAGAATCCTGATGCCAAATTGTTTGCATTTTCATACTTCAAATTTTCTTTTGATTTGGCATGGTCTGACAAGATAGACATGTTTTTACACAAAGAAAAATATGGCTTTGATGAAAGCCTTTCTTGTGCCTATATGATAATGTTTGTGACTGGTGGTGTGTTCAAGTCTGCGGCATTACTATATTCCTATGACGATTATGCTACCTTAACAAGAATTGTGTCATTTGATGCAGGAAGCATATCAACTGCTGAAGGCTCTGCTATTGTCAAACTCGGCAACACCAGTGTCATTTGTGGAGTGAAGGCAGTAAGAAACAAATCCTTTTCTTCTGATATTTAATGTTTTTCCCCTACTTTTGATAAATTTGCATATCAATTATTGCCATAATGTCCATAGTAGATCACAATTTTCAGTCTGTTTTGCTTTGGCTACTAATTGTCTGGTCATGGGCCTAGTATATTCCATGTCCCTGGTGCAAGCTTCTAGAAATACCCTAAGTGTTACTGTTCAGTCCCACCCCCTTGAACTCCCTCTGTCTTAGCTTTTAAGCTGTTTTGTTATGCGAGTAAGTACCTAATTCATTTAACGAGCCAACATTTCACATAGACACTCTTGTCTTGGCCTTGTTGATGCTGGATTGGAAGCATCTAGGCAGTAGGATAAAGTCGATTTAGTCATGGACCAATTCATCTGGTGAGTGCCACATGGCTGCAGATATAGCTTTAATCCTGCTTGACAGTGAGCTTGAGAAAAAGAAAAACCAACAGGGTAGCCTAAGAACATGCATTAAGACATTGTATGCTACATGAACATGGCCACATATTTCAAACTTCTCACTTGAATTCACCATTTCGATATAAATTAATGAGTCCGATAGTGAGAAGAAGTGTGTTTTTGGCCATTTGTCACTTGCAGAGAAAGTATTGGTGCATGTATAACTAGTCTTTGTTGTTTTTTTTCAACTAGGAACTGGCTGAGCCAAAAGCTGAAACACCACAAGAAGGCTACTTGGGTAAGTGAAGGATTCTTCTTCCTTTGAGATATACGGACAATTTTGACGCAGACATGTAGGGTATGAGAAGAAATGCATGGAGTTGACTTCTGTCTTGAAAAAAAGGTCATTTGCAAAAAAGTACTTTTGGATAACAAAGGTGTTCTATGTGGTTTTTGAAAAGCAGTCTTGATGTTTTTCTTCTTGACTTGATTTTATGCTTTTAATGCACAGCTAATAAGATTATAAGTTTACAAATGTAAATGAAAGGAGGGGTATTTCTGTATTGGAAAAATTACTAAATGTCTTATTTTCAGTTCCAAATGTAGAACTATCTGCATTGTGCTCATCTCAGTTCCGCCCAGGACCACCAGGAGAGCAAGCTCAGGTGCTTAGCCAGCTGATGGTCAATATTATCAAAAAGTAAGTACTGGTCTTTTCAGGTTTAATTTCTGTAGATGTTCTTAGACTTGTGAAAAGTTTTTTTTGATTATTAATTCTGGTATTGACTGAAGTTCATCTGTAACATAGAATGATCAGTGAAGTAGAATTTTCTAACACTGTACTGTTTTCTCTCTTCTCTGCCATGGTGAGAGATTTTTGTTGCTGGGACTGAGAACTTTGGATAGATTTGTAAAAGTCCATCATGGAGTCTTTGAGCATTTTAGTAATATGAGGAATCTTTCTACAGATTGCCTAAATTTGGTATTACACAACTTTGTATAAAAGTTTTTGACATTATAAACAATTCCTTAAAGGGAGCTCCTGTGTCATATGTTGAGTTGGGATTTCCTGGGTCATGAGCTCCTCCCTGAGCTGTTATCAATTAGTGGGGAGGGGGAGCTTTTCTGCTTACAAAGCAGTCCAGGCACTGTTGTTTAGTTTTTATGAGTGCAGAGGTCTGTCTTTGCTGTCGATAACACTGACTCCCAATGATTTGTTTTTCACTGTTTTTATGAAATGTGACCTTCTTTTACTGTGATATAGCCTGAGTTTGTTGGCATTTCCAAAAACACAACAAACATCTCTTTGACCTAGACTTTTCCTCTGGCCCACACCAATAAAACTGTTTGTCCTGGAATTTCCTAGCTTTTCTAGAAAGTGTTAAGCTGCAGCCAGAGTTAATCTGGTCTCCATTTCTGAAGGCCAGAGTATATTCCTTTTGTAGCTCTGGTATGACCCTACTGGAATTACCCTAGGAGGTACGACTTGTTTGCATCTCCTTGTTGGACTCTTGGCAGGAGTCAACTGTAAATCTTCCAATTGTGGCTATAGAAACTTTTGATCTTGAGAAATGCTGCTGAAAAATTTAGTTATCTTTGGACAGTGATGAAGTATGAGTGTTTGCGAGAAAGTCATTTGAGGGGGCATGGTCCCATCTTCTCTCTTCCACCACCATCTGCTCAGATCTCTTGACAAGACCTTTGTTGCTGACACAGCGTTAACAACAACCAACTAGAACACTAATTTAACACAGCTTGGTGCTCTTTAGTATTTTATTTGGAGAAAAAGGTAGGTATAAAATGACTCATGTTCAAAATTTTAAGTTGACAAAATGTTTGTGGTGGGGAAGTTAATCTTTTTGACTAGCAGACAGTTTTTAATTAGTGAGGAAGAGATGAGGGCAAGCATCTTTTGATTATCTGTAATTATAGTGTTGGCTTTTTTTTTTGGCAGTAATAACTGGAAGTAGTTGTTGCAAGAGCTACTAATAGAAATAATGCATTTTTCTTGTTTTCACAGTTTTCATTCTGTGCCATTGGAGGATCTGTGTGTTGTTGCAGGGAAGGTAAGAACACCATTACAGAGAGAGAAAGAAGAGTTTTTTTTTTTGGGGGGGGGGGAATGTAGATATACAGTTATGTCCCAGCAGTTTGTTACCTTCATTCTCCAAGGGCAAAAATTGATCAAATAGAGGTCATTTAAAACTCTTCATGAAGTAACCTCTTACCATTAATTTCAGTGGGAAAATCTTTTTATTTATTTTTGGCTCCAGAGTTTATTTTTCATTCATGAAAACAACTTCCACTAAATCTCACTAAAATGAACATGCATGTATTGGAAGGAAATCACCTTTCAGCTCATTATTAAAAACTCTTGTCCTGATTTCTTTATCACTTGAAATCCATTTCCCTGACATCTGTTGTGGCAAAGTGTATGAAGAAGCCAGTTACTAGTTACACTAATGTTGCTGTGACAGACTGATGTTTTTCTTGACTCTGCAGTTGATGCATTAGTAAAAAGAAAAGCACAGACGATGTTTAATTCATCTTCAGAAGGCATGAAAATGGTTCAAAATTTATCATGACAATGACTAATATTTGTATTTTGCCATTAAGACCTAGTAAAAATGTTTTCTCATAAAAAAATCCATCTGTCATATATAGAATCAATAATAAAGACTTTTCTATAGCTGTAGCTTGTAATACACGCTTATTTTTTTTTTTCCTTGCTTCTCAGTTTGATATTTCCTGTTCATGTATCTTACCAGTTACCAGTGTGTTGAGTGTTTACTGCACCTGTAACTAATGAAATTTCATCTTTTCACACATCTTCAGCTGGTTTGGGTATTGTATATAGATCTCATATGTCTGGACTATGGAGGCAACCTCATTGATGCCTGTGTTCTTGCCCTCACAGCAGCATTGAAAAACAGTGAGTGTTCTGAAGCCACATTGGTCACATTTACAAATCTAATATTCAAAACAGAAATAGAAAATGCTTGGAATGTGTCTTGTGAATTCTTACTGCCTTTGGTTCTGCATAAATATTGGCTGTGCGTATTTTGATTCGTTGCAAGAAATTCACTGCTGCATTTTCAACAGCTGCCTTGCCTAGCATATCTGTTGAGGAGGAGACGCAAAAGATTAATGCTGACATCACCAAACACAACATGCTTCAGCTTGCATGTACCCCTATATCTGCATCATTTGCAATCTTTGATAAGTGAGTTAACAGTTTGTTTTCTGTTATTTTAAACTTAAAAGCAAATGGTATTTTAGGCTTTTTTATCAGCTTAAAAATGTTGACCACTTTTTCTTCTTCTACATTATCCACAGATTAAAAATTTATGTACAGTAAAATCTCTTTACTAAGACCTTGATTATGACCACCCTCATAGTTATGACCCCAAACTTTTTCACCGACATAGCTAAATAAATGTCGTCTCTGTTACAACTACCTCCCTAACCTGACTTATGACCGACAGTTGATACTCTATTATGACTTTTTGCAGAAGTTGAATGTAAAAAAAATTACGTTTTAAAATAGACTGTTTCTAGCCAGCCATTTACCCTGTATTAAAATTTTTTTCAGAAGTCTTATAAAAATAATTATATTTTAAAAGAGGCTGCTTGTTCTATGGCTCACCTGGTATTTCAAGCCAAACCATATCACTCCCGTCATAGTTACCATATGGTCCCAAAATTGAAAGTCAAAACCATTCGGACTCAAAGACAAATCGATCTCCCATGACAAGAGAAGATATTGATGTCAAATATTATCAACAGAGCCATTGCGCTGTTCAAGCAAGTTCAGCAACCATAGTACTAAACAGAAAAGGTCTCATTTAATTCATTTTAATTTTTCAGCACCATATTATTGGTTGACCCTACATCAGAGGAGGAAGCTTTAAGTACAGGAACAGTAACTGTGGTTACTGATGGGGAGAAGATATTTGAAATGGACAAGAGTGGTAAGTATTTATCATGATGTATATGTGATGTAACACTATCACTCACAGGACAATGGAAAAAACAAGATTTAGTATAATATTGAAGCAGTTTAGAAGTTGCCTGCCGTTTCTCCCGCTGTATTGATCAAATCTACTCACAACTACACATAACATTTCCATCTTGCTTATGGCTGCAGTATTATAACCTCAAGCTTACTACAGTCCCTGAATGTCTGGCGTCCCCTTTTACACCTCACCCCTTCTACCATCTGTAGGCAGTGCAGGCACTGTAAAGAAAGCTGAATTGTGATTTAGCAGAAAGTACCTTGAAATTCCATGGCCTATGCTTCTCAAACAGTAACAAGGACTAAACTAACCTTGAAATTCCAAGTATTTGTTGAGACAAGTAAGCCAAAACACTGTTGGGCTTAAATGATAGAAATTGATATTCTAAATCATTTTCACTCAAGATTTCAGGTTGGAAAACACTCCTTTACTTAAAATCATGTCATGATGACACAGGTCTCAGACGGTTCAAGTAGGTTGCCATGTTGTGTTGTTGAACTCGTGTGTAATGTCAGCTTCACAAGTGTAGTTGTCAGATGCTGGCATCATCGATCTGGGGATCATGCCATACAATTTTAACCCTCATTTTAGCAAGAGGTGATCCAAGTGGCAAAATCTAGCGTGGCAGATGATCAACAGTGCCATGGAGTGCCATTGCAGCAAATGTATGTTCAATGTGGCCATCTTTACTGGAGAAACTTGCTGTCAGGCCAATGAATGTCAGGGTATAACAGAAATACCGCTCCTTCAGCGTTACTATTTTGAACCTGGTGATACTAGAGGTATATTATCTCCTGGGTTCTGAGGGGAGAAAGGGCAAGTTCACCCATCCCAAGTGTGGACAATAATAATAATTTCAGTTAATACATCTGAATGCTTAGAGAGAAAGTTACTGAAGGCTGACCATCAAAATTTCCCACTTCATCTCTTGGGCTCTCTCTTAGGTAGTTATGCAACAGTCTCTCATCCTGGCTGTGATTCTATGGTAGATTTCTCTCACATAGATGACAGCTGACTGGGTTCATTCTTGCTGTTTCTGTGTCTTTCACTTCTGCATTGCAGACTTTATGCTTACACTTCTGGAGATTATAATCACTCACAGAGCATGAGTGTAGAGGGTCAGCTTGAAAAGCTTGCTTCCACATTAGAAGAACGTGTTAGAGAGAGTCTAGAATTACATGCATATGCAGTACAATGTATAGTTAAAATTTACATTTATAGTGATTGCACTCCTATTCCAAATAATCATTGTAAGTCACTATATTTTTTTCTTTCTTATTTTGCATTTTTCCTCTTTTCTTAACAGGTGGAAGCCAAATCACTAGTGAACAAAGGCAAATGTGCTTTCGACGTGCTTTCCAGAGACACAGGGAAGGTATTAAGTTGATTGAGGACACAATGAGTTCTGTTGATAGATGATGTTAAATTCTAAGAGATTAATTAAGTGAATGTTTTCTTGGTGGTACATGCAAGAGTAAAGGAAGAAAAATCAAGCAGCTTTTTATTCCTGGCATTATGGAACTAAAACTGGTCTTGGACTTAAAAAAAAATGAAATCCTGCACTCAGTAAAATGTTATTGTACATATTAATTTTGGATATAAAGCAGTTTCTTCTCTTGTCCACATAAATTTTTTTTTATAATGGGAAGTGAGGCAAAATATGGAAGTACAAGTTTGTAAAACAATTTTTTTTTTTAAAGATGGAGTGAAAAAAGAGTACCTTACAAGCATGGATTGCTTCACATTAAAATGTGTTTTGTAAAGGTTGGGGATGCTCCATTTGCTGATCCTTGTCAGTGTCATTCTTGTTCTGGATCGTTACTACCCCTGAACATTTGAATGCATTGTCTAGCTGTATCGATGATTCCAGCCCTGATTCATCCCACAATGCTGCATCTGTGGGTGTGGTTTTAAGACTGCATTTGCTACTTGTATGGCATTGGTCTTAAACTTCTGGGGCGATCCTAGCTGAGTCTGCTGAAGCCGACATATTGGCATTGATAATATATTAGTATTTAATTGCCCTACCATTGTATTTTTCGTATACTTTCAATGTTGCATGCATTTTGTTTTCTTTACTTGTTTAGTTCTTTGATTTCAAACTGAGGTGGTAGATATCCACTTATGCATCTTCCAAGCTGGTTTATATGACATTATGAGCAGTAAGATGGCTTTGTGATCGCTTCATTAAACTCTATTACAGCATATGTACAGTGCCTGTTGAGTCATTGTTAGATCAGTGGTGTGGTAGTTACTTGACTGGGTGGATTTTAAACATTACATTTATACATTTCTCACATTAAATTGTGTGTAAAATGATTTTGTAGTATGAATATTGAACTTGCTCCCACCCAAAGGTATAACAAAGGCATGCACAGATACCTTTACACAAGCCATAAAATGCAGACATCAAATACAGTACCATAATAATACAGACAAAAAAAACTGTACCATGATAATTATTTACAACTTGTGTAAATGTAGCATTTGTGTGTACTGATTATTTAGATTAGTTGAAGGGGGTAGAAAAGAGTGCTTGTGGGTATAAATTTCCCATTCTCATTTGGTGGATCCTCTGGACAGTTGTAACCCTTTAGGTTGCCAGTTTTTATTTAATATCCAGCACAACAAATGATCACCCCCCTCCCCCCGCAACGATCCCTTCCATCTAGAAGAGCTGCACAGTAAAACTTAAATAGGTCTATAAAGTGTTTTCCATCCCACCTCTAAGGCTTTTTCTGTTTGATGAATGCTCTATTAATAGCAGAAACAAGTTGTCCACTGCTCTGCCAACCCCATATCAAATTTCAGCCAAAAATTAGATTATGAACATCAGTTTTGTGGATACTAACGAACGTTTTGACTGGTCGGCATTACCGCAAGACTCTAGCCAATTTCATTTATAGAAGCCTGGTAGATAAAAATCAGGCCTCATATGCAGGAAGCCTCAACTGGACTGCTGTTATGATAGCATGTGAACATTCTGATTCAGGGGCCCCTGATAACCAGCTATCATACAATATGGTGCTGCATATGTGAAAAGAACCCCACCTGAGATTAATACTAAGGAGGTTACAGTGATCAAATTAAGGACAAATGACATCTACAGCAGTTACCAAAAAACTGAGGTACTTTTATTATTTCCAGTTAAATAGAAGTTCTTGAAGCCAGAAAAAAAGTGGTTTTCTTTGGCTATCCACCACTGTCTATGTCATATCATCCACAATTTTGCACATCATCTGATCCAGACTGTCAATGTGACCATCATCAGCAGAGTCATCCTTAACCTCAGCTGTTGCCTGCAATAGCTGGCTTTCAACCAAAAGTTTGGAATCAAGGCTTAGGTCTTCTGGAATTGCTCCTACAGCTGACTCAATAAGCTGCAACAGAAAGCAGAAAATGCAATCTTTGTCAAACTTTATTAAAAGCTTTATTAAGAAGGTGTACAATTTTTGAGAAGTTATGTTAGCAAAGCAGGCTCTTAACTATAACCACCTTGAACAGTGAAAAGACACCATTACGCTCGTATCTAAAACAAAATATATGTTTATCATTTTCAAAGTGTCCATTTTTCATTCAACAAACCCCCAAAAGTGTTTTTTAATGCATTCACTGAATATTGATTTAACTGGAACTGGTTAGACAGCTCTGTGTAAGTTAATATAGGTGTTAAAAATAACATTTCCTTTTGAAACTTCCCATGCTGCAATATACATATCCACCAACTCTTACCCATTTCTCAGCAAAGATTTGCTCATGTGAAAAACAAACAAAAAAGGCCATAAATGACAGACCACATTTAAATTTACAAGAAGCTGAATTTTGGTGTTAACAGATGTATCCTGACATTGGAGTGAAAAAAGGATGAGGTGTGGAAACACTTAAGAAACTCAAACTCAAATTTTATTCATTTAAGGCATGTGACCTTAATACATATAGGTCAAGTAAATAACTATGCACATCAACAAAATGATTAACACAGCAATCAGAATCTTAAGAACTATAGCACAATGACAGTGTTGTCTGCTGATGTTTTGCTTGCATTGATCATTCTGCCCTAACCTTCAATGCATAGTAATTGTACATTTCCACAGAACAAGTGATTTGGGTATTTTCACTTTGCCAAATGTACTGTACCCAAATTACCAGCATACATCTTAATATGTGGAATTATTCAAGCACAAGATAAATTATTCATTCACTGGTTCATGCTAGTTCAAATCACAAAAAAGAGAAACTATTCAGATGAAGTTCAGATTGACATACTTCAACAGCTTTTATGTAGCTAACATCATGATGCTACTGAGGGAGTCTCTTTTTTCCAAAAGTTTCAGATAAGATGAATGTGACAGACCTTGTAGAATCATGCCAGCTGTGTCAACTTTTTAAACCCACATCATGATTCCATGTTTTCCTCTTGTTTTCATCTATATGCACCTCCATTCTTCCCTCCAACTTTTCATGTCAATTCTTACCTCTAACTTTTAAGAACAGCATTTTCAGTAAAGCAAACACATTTTCACAGCAAAACATACAAATATTTCGATTAAAAAATTTTCCAGCTCAAGCATAAAAAAAGACTTGGAGGTAAAGAGGCAGACGTTGACATTATGGATCTTAGCATTTTTAAAATTCAGATTCTGGCTTTTTTGGTGCCCAACTTTCACCCTTGCACGTGGTGACAATTCTCATAATGTCTGATATTGTCACAGTTTCTATTAGCAATTAACAAGAAATACATACCTGTAACACATGATCAAGATTGTCCTGAAACTTCTCTGCAATCTCACTACGTTGTTTTCGCTGTTCATCCATCATAACACGCAATGTCTCACGTGCCTGATGTGGCCGGAACTCATTTACCAAATGGTGCATGTTGATGAAAAGCAAGCTCAAGTCTTCCAGCTTCTCTACACGCTTTGGGGAGTCAGGACTTCGTATCAGGATCTCAATAAGGTCAAGGAAGTTGATAAGAATGGAGTGATTCAGTTTCTTTAGCTCTCGTTTGTGGTCATAAGCTTGAGGATAAAGACGTCTAATGCCAGATGCTTCTAATGGACGGATGATGGCATCATCAGCTGTGAATGTTGCACCAAACATTGAATAGGTGTCCTTCAGAGAAGGAAAGGAAAAACAACTGTCATTAAAACTATGTGTACGAAAAGGCATGCTTCACAATACATGTCTATTTTCAAGGACACAGCTTAAAAATCGTTATAGAAATAACCTTTTCAGTGCCTGCAGTCATTCAATGAACATTTAAATGAAATTGTATGGTCTCATTTCACTACTGGCTGACATTTTAATAGAACATCTAACATCTCCTAAAAAGTCAGCTATGATCATTTTTTTTTATGATTTTGGTTGTGAACTTGCATTGCATACTTGGCCGATTACCAGATAATGTGCACGTGAACATTCATGGACACTTATGTTTACACATACATAATGGATATGTGCTTATGAAAACACACATGCACTTGGGTTCACACAGACAACACAAACACATAATGTTAACTGTGTAAACCTACCATCATCAGTGGTGGTGGTAGAGGTGCACGACCCTTTCTGATGTTTTCATCACTATAGTTATTAATATACTGCATAGGTGGCAAAGGGAAGGCACTAACTCCTTGACTTTCTGTCATCTTTTCCTGTTAAAAAAATCAGTGACTAACAGGTAACAAGACACAGGATGAATCTGTTTGTGAACCTGTGATATGGAAACTTTTGAATATATTTTGTGAACAATTTTTTTAGACAGACTCAAAATAATTAAAATCCCTGGCATTTTGTAGTTAAGTAGTAACCAAAGATGGTAGAAAACCAAGTCTATCTGTAAATCAAAATTAATGAGTTTTTTCCTTTACTTTACATTTTATTGTGTTTGCAGTGTAGTGTGGCATACTGTTCAAAATGGTGGCAAACATACCTATTTTTACTTAAAAGGGCATGAGAAATTCTTGCATGTAGGTATAACACCAGCTCATTTCATCAACGTAAACGTCTCAACACTTAATATAAATTCTCAATATAAACATTGATAGAATTGTACTGTTCATTGTATATCAAGCCAATAACTCATAAAAGATTTTAAAAATAATTTAAAGATGGTTAAAAAAAAGTTCTAATATATATTACCCGCTATTGCTTTCTGCGTCATTACTGAAGGGTTACATTTTATTTTTTTGAACCTGTAATTTTGTAAATTTGACTTTTCATGGTCACAACAAAAATATGGGACTTTATAGATAGACCACAGTTACCATTTTAATAAAAGTTATTGACTAATTTTTGAGGACTAGAGTCAGTGTCTGTTGCCGACCAAGAACTGTTTAAAATTAGTTGACATGGTCGTTTGCAAAAAGTAGTATCGTCGATACTTCAATTCACTTTGTTTTACTGCACTTACTATCCTCTGAAAAAAAAAAAGGGATTACGAAAAGACTAGCTAAGGTTCCCTTCTATAAATAAATAACGAGATTAAGGCCTAATTAACTTTTCCAATGAAAACATACCGATCAGAACCTCAGCTGTAAACACAGAGAAACATTAGACACAGAGACTCCAGTATAAAACAACAAGAACCACAACTCCGTATTTTTGCTAAGAGTTACCTCTTAATATGGCTGCTGCTCACGCTGAAATTAGTTGCCTCTGGGATCATTCATGAGAGTGAAGATAGATATCGTAAATATATGCTATGTAGAGATATTAAAAGAAGGATGAAATGACTAAGCTTTGTTGAATCAAAGATAGTCTTTGGATCTTCTTCTTCTTCGTCGTTCACTCAAATGGACACGCCTGCCTCCTGCACAAATGATGCTGTGCGCCGCAGGTCCTCCAGGCTGCCGTGTAGCTTCCTCAATACTGGCGTCTCATCAGTCCAAATGCGGTGCCTGAGTTCTTCGTGCATAGGACATTCTTGCAGTAGATGTGCTGTTGTCTGACTGCCTGTCTGGCACGGGCACTGGTCTGTCTGGCCGATTCGGAGCTTGGTGTAAAGGTGGTAATTGAGACGGTTGTGGCCTGTCCTCAGCCTGAAAATAATGACCTGCTCAGCTCTTGTAAGCAGGTAGTATGGGTCATTTCGGTTGAAACGTGGGTGCTGCTGCAGCCACTTGTTGTGCTGTTTGGCCTTTATGATGGATTTGACTTCGCTGTAGGTGGTGGACCTGTCTTGCTGCTCTTTTTTGGATCCTTCCTTGGCAAGAGTGTCTGCGGCTTCGTTGCCAAAAAATCCCACAGTGGGAGGGAATCCACTGTAAGACGACTGTGCAGTCTCCGCATAAGGAGGAGAGAGCAGTGGACAGGTCGTTCAGTTTCTTGTCTCTGGCAGTCTGTAAGGCCTGCAGACAGACAGTGCGTCCGTAAAGAAGACGACGTTGTTGGAGGTGTCTGGACTGTTTTCAACGTGGGTGGCACCGGTCTGAATGGCAACTGCTTCAGCCTTGAAGTTGGTGGAGTAGAGGCCGGTTGCGAGAGAAAGACGGTCTTCTCTTCCTCCTGGGTACCTGATGTAAATTCCGGCGCCACCATTTTTCACGGCTTGTTCGGCTGACCCGTCAGTGAACACGTGAGTCCATTGATCTTGTGGGAAGTTGTTGTGGATATACTCCATAGTACAGGACTTCTTCACAGCGTCTAGGGAGTCTTTCTTGCTGACACCAGGGATGCTGCAGTGAATCAGGGGGAAAGCAGTTTCATTCCATGCTGGGTTTGTCCGGCACAGGGGGATCTCTCTGAGGTCGTGTTCCAAGATGTCTCGGTGTTTTCGTTCAAGGATCCTAGCCTGGTGGATGAAACTTCCCCTTTTCAACCTTCCCTTCGTCGGCTGAGCCAGTCTGTTTCTCATGGGGTGATTTGGAAGTCTCTTGAACTTGGCGGCTTGGACGAGCATCTTTGTGTCACGTCGGTCCTCAAGTGATTCCAACCTGTGATTGTCTCCAGTTCTTGTATGGGCGTAGACCTCATGGCTCCAGTGATGAGTCTGGCTGCTTGGTTCTGAACCTTGCTGACCTTCTCAAAGTTGGATTTTGCTGCTGTGCCCATGCTGTCATGCCATACTCTAGGACTGGTCTGACCCTTCCGGTGTACAGCTTCTTGAGGATTCTGTCATCCGCGCCCCAGTTCGTGCCAGCCAACTTCTTCATAATTGCAAGTCGCACCTTGGCTCTGGCTTCGACCTTCTTGGTCTGAGGCTTCCAAGTAAGTCTCTTATCGAAGGTTACCCCAAGGTAGGTAGGGTTGTCCTCCAGTGGGAGAATCTGTCCATCGAACTTCAGAGTGGCCTTCTGTTCCCTAGTGGACAGACTAAAGATAGTGTAGGTGGTCTTTTTGGGGTTGACTTTGACAAGCCACCTTTTCGTCCAGTCCTGCAGGACATTAAGCGCCTCTTGGAGTCGGTAGTTGGCAGTTGTCAGGTGTTCTTCTGTGCACCAAAGGACCAGGTCATCTGCATAGATGGCTCCTTGGACATTTCGGGGAGGTCCTTGATGATGTCGTTTATGAAGACAAGGAACAGGGTAGGACTGAGTACTCCCCTTGAGGAACTCCTTCTCTCAGCGTCTTCTTTCGGCTGTATGTTCCACCAACGTGGACTCTGGCCTTTCTATTTTTCAGGTATTGAGAGATCCACTGGTACATACAGCCGGTTACGCCACACTTCTGGAGTTTCAACCTCAGTCCATCTTTCCAGACCTTGTCGAAGGCCTTTTCCATGTCTATCCACACCGTCAGCATGTGCTTCTTGTCCTGGTAACCATCTCGATCTTCTGGGCGATGTATGCAACCTGGTCTTCAGTTGAGCGATGTTGTCTGAAGCCTGCTTGTTCTGGTGTAAGGATGTTGTTCTTTTCCAAGTGCCATGATAATCTGGTGTTGATGAGGCGCTCCATTAACTTGCCCACGCAACTGGTGAGGCTTATGGGTCTGTAACTGTCCACCTTCGCTCGGTCTTTGCCTTTCTTGTGGACGGGCACCATGTCTGCCTCTCGCCAGATTTGTGGTACATGGCCGCTGTTCCAGCTGTTGTTGAAGAGGTCGAGGAGTTTGGTCTTGGCTCGTGGGCCCAGGTGTTGCAGCATTTCATTGGTGACCTTATCTGGTCCAGGGGATTTCTTCTGACTTAGGGTCTTGACTGCTTCTTCAAACTCTTTCATGTTGAATGGTTTGTTCATATAGTCTTCCTGGTGTTTTCGCTGGTTGAATTCTCTTCTTTCTTCATGAACTTGCTGTTTCTTTTCTTCTGGTACTGTGATGTTGCTGACCTCTTCATAGCTGTCAATGAAAGCGTTTGCTGCTTTTCTACCTGTTAGCATATCTTGTGCTTGTTGTATGACGATCGGTGCACTTCTAGTATCTTCATCATTCATCGCCCTTGCCAGCTTCCATAACTTGTTTCCTTCTCTGTCTAGATTTAGTTCCTCTGTTTTCTCTCCATCTCTTTCTTGCAGCTTCGTTGCAGGCTTTTCTGTATTTGGCGCTTGATTCTTTCAGTGCTATGTTGTTTTCTATGGTGGGGTCATTCTCAACCTTTTCCCTGATCTTGGAGACTTCATCTTCTAGTTCTTGGAGTTCTTCTGTCCAGTATGGCCTATAGTTCTTTCGTGCGCCTCTTGGTATTGCTTCTGAGGCAGCTTTTAAGATCGCCTTGTTGAATGCATCGATGGCACGGTTGATGTTCTGGTCCGCCACACGTATTCCTTTGGTGTACTGGTCTGACAATGAGACGAAAGTATCCCAGTTGGCTTTCTTGTAATTCCACCTGGGAAATGTCTTTGAATCTTGGGGCCTGTACTGCAAGTTGATGGCCAGTTTGACTGGTCTGTGGTCGCTGCCGCCTAACTGGTTCTGTACCCCTCTGGTTGTTTTCTTGGAGAGGTCGTCAGTGGCGAAAGCAAGGTCAGGGGTCGTTGAGGAGACCCATCTGCGCGAGAAGAAAGTCGGTGGGTCTTCTGGATCGTTCAACAGGATCATCTTGCTATCGATCTGCCAGTCCTCCACTTCCTCTCCTCTATTATCCGTCTCGTCGTAGCCCCAGCAGGTTGAGTGGCTGTTGAAGTCGCCGACAGCCAAGCAGTTTTCGGCAGGGATATCAAGAGTCTGCAGGGAAAGTTCTTTGTCGGGTGGGCAGTACAGGTTGAAGATAGTGAGCACAGTGCTGTCTACTGTAATCTTGACTCCATTTATTTCAGCTTGCTGATTCGTGTCCACTTGGAAATCTCTTGCTGGGATGTTATTCTTTACAAGAATCAGCACACCTCCCTTGTGTCTTCCTTCTCTGTCCATCCTGAAGGTTGGTAACCTCTGATGGTAAATCTGTGGTTGGGGTTCAGGTGTGTTTCTTGAATACAGGCCACATCTATTTTTTCAGCATGTAGTCTTTCGGTGAGGGCTAATTTTTTGTTGTAAACGCCCTCGGCGTTCCACTGTAGGATGTTGAGAGGCCTCAGGGTCTCTTCTGTGGTTGTTGTTCCTTTTCGGCCAGTAGCCATTTCCCTCCGCCTCCGAAGCCTGGCTCCTCGCATCGGGGCGTGGTGACCACCAGTATCATGGGTGGGCCCTGTTGAGGCGCAGGGCCGGCACTTCGCCCGCCTGGCGGGACCTCACAGGCAAAGCACCATATCGCTTAGAGTGAGCGTTGTCCATTCCATGCGAGTGTCAGTGCGTTGTGCTGCCGTTAAGCGCACGATGGCCCAGCACATCCGTCTTCGGCGTCAGTTTTCTTTTCCGAGTGTCTTTCTCGTAGAGAGACTTGCCGTCCAAGGCTAACGACCATCCTCTGGCCGGGTGCAACACTTTAGTCTGGCCTCTACCCTGACAGACCTGTTCGGCTTGGTTGGACCTGCCAGGAGCACAAGGCTCCCGCCGACATAGCTCTGTGGGTCGACGAGGCACACAAGCCACCACACCACTACAAGGTAAGTTGCACCAATTGGTGGTGGAGTCTTTGGATGAATCTAAAGAATACTTGTACTACAAATTATGTAATAATTGCATGTTTTTGATTGTTTTCTGATTCAAAATGTTTTATTCAATGCTTTAGACGTTGTGTTTTTTTTTATGTGTAATAAATGCGCCTTCGATTATTTTAAATAAACAAAAATTATGTATTCACAAAATTTAAAAAATTAAAAAAATCTTTTAAACTTGAACTCATTTACAATTCTACGTGATGTATTGTTCCTTAAGTTTTTTGGTTTTTTTTTCTGCTAGGAAGGCTAAACATTTATCATCTGTAGCTATAATTATGTCTTCGGACTGTAATTGTATTTCTTACACTTTTCTAGTTCAGATTTCAGTTTTTCGTTCTGCTCCTTCAAATCGCGAATATTTCCCCATGCAATTCAAGGTGGACATTCTCTCGAATAGCAAAACTTTCGTATAATGTCAAAATTTGAGATATCTTTAGAGGAATCGTAACACGCAGGATTCAATGAGGCACAGGTGGAAACCCATACCGCTGTTATCCGTCTGTTCATTCTGTTGCCTTTAACACTTAATTCATATTCGACTGCCGCGGATGTAATTAAAGAGTTCGGATGCCCCGTGTTCCATTTTGCGTTTGCTTGATAATGGGTGTGCATATTCTTGCCTCTGTACTGCTGTGTACACAAGCGACTCTTAATTGATTTAAAAGAACAGGGCACAAAGTCCTCTCTAATTCTCAAAACATTCTTTGCTTTCTTCAAGAGATCATTATTCCTCTCTCTTGTGGCCGGCGCATTTACAGAAGCAAACGAAGAGCGGGGACATCTGGATCCCATGTCCTGGATATCGTGGACACATATGATATGGCACATCAGCCTGGGTCCCATGGTGAAAATGCAAAATGGCTTTTGCTGGGACCCGTGTTTTGTTTTACCTGGGAATATAGTGTGGTGCCTTTATGTCCTCTATGTGTTTCTTAGAAATACCAAATGCTGCTGGTACATGTATCCGCATTTGCGTTAGTCTGTTAGGTCACAGTGCGCCACAGATGTTGCGACTAGTCGCAAATGTTCTTCACGATGTAACCTAGTGTTTGTGTAGACCTTTGTGTCTGTTGATGTTATCATTGTGAGACCGGCTAGTGACCGTCACTGCGTTGGTATATGTTGAGGGGATGAGAGTTCCACTGTTTTGCAGCAAACTAAAAATCAGATTACCATAAGTGGTTGTTCTCGTCTCACTTTGATCGTTCTCAATAATTTCTCTGCTTTTTATTTATTTACCGTCTCCTGCTCTCTGTCGACATTGTGTTGTCACCAAACAGTGTTAATATCAAAGCCAAGTTGCATAAAGTCACCGCTTCTCCCGCGTGACAGTCCCGTTAGAGCGTATCTCATCGCTATCACTACATTATCCCTGGGTCAGAGATTGATCTTCCAACAGACAGTTGCCCATTATGTTATTACGGTTTGGCCCGCACTTTACCATTGGGGAGGTTCTCTAGTCAGAAGTCTATTTTTATGATGGGAGCAGGAGTATGATTATGAGACAAGCAGCTTCACGCACCAATACAATGGACCACACGACACATCCTCGCACGACAGAGCACTTCTATGCACATCTCGCTTTGTATCATACACGCAGCATCAGTGGAGGATGAGGAGTTTCGGTTCCCGTAACATTGATGTCAAGAACGTTAAGTAAAGCTTCTAATGGCCAGTGGATGTTTGTGACTGTATGTATGACCGGTGACAAAAAGACTGTGGAAATGTAAGTAACACATGGACTGAGAGAGCTTGCAGACGACGGGTATTCAGCTGAAGTCACAAGCTGGCTGCAGGCTGATGGGTGTGTCGTCTGTCTGGCTAGCAGAATCCAGAAGTGTGTGTGATTCAGGTTGGATGACATGGCAGTCACCACTTCCCGAGACGCTGCACCGTCACCCAGTGTTTTGTATTTTCTCTCTCTCTCTATCTTTTGCAAAATTATTACGCTTTGTCAAGGCTATAAACACACCCAATTATCTTTTCTTACAATTTACGAGACTTAGTATAACGGTATTTCATATAGTCTGTATTAAAAGCAATGGAAAGGTTTTAATACAAAACGAGAATGTTTTCCCTTTCTTTCCCCAGTCTTCAAGAACATGTCTGTGTTCACGCTCTTTATAAGTAAGTCATCCTCAGAAACTAGTATTTGTTGCCACAACAATCAGATGTTTATCCCATGTTTATCAGATGTTTGTCCTGTGTGAAATCTCGCTGTTCTGCTGTTGCCTCCACTGCTACATGCTCTGTAAGTAGATGTACAAAAATATAGTTTTTCGCCCTTGGCTAGGAAGGGCGGGGTGCTTATATTCCAGTCGCTGTTCATTACCATCCACACGAACTGAGTGGGCGCAGTCCCTGGAGCACCACGAGCTTTCATCTAAGGTATTAAGGATGATTAGAGGTCTTTTTAGACTACTATTAACATTCTTGTCAAAGGCTGCTGTCAAAACGCTACAAATAATCATAGATATGTATCAACCAGCTAAAGATCATCGAGATTAGCGATTTCAGTTAATTATACACCATTTGTAACTTACAACATAGTGCTCTTAATGAAGGTACTCGAAAGTATTCTGCACTTAAAGCTAGGCTACATGTCCAAGTTCATCAGCAGGAACATTAACACATGTAAACGCGAGAAATTTATCGCCACTTATGCTGACGCAAATAAGCTGACAGACATTGCGTTGATGCTTTTATCAACACTCAAGATTCTTTATTAAATAATTTATAATCTATCACCGTCTAAGTTAAATAATACATATATATATATATTCAGACATATTCCTATACAATATCTATCACTCACACATTTCACTGGCCGGCTTATAACAGCTTATTAAAAAAAAACTAATTTTCTGTATCATTTATCCTTTCCTTCTTCTAGCTCTTTAATGAAATATCTACGTATGCAATAAAATAAATCAACATATAAACATATGTACAAAAAAAGAGCACACTTTTGTCATGTGATGTTTCTGTCCTTCTCTTTCTTACCTAAATCATAAATACATACACATACTTATATTCTCATATTTATATATAATCTCACACACACACATATTAATTCTAGGTCACCGTCCTCAGAAATAACTTTACAAATGGAGCTAATCTAGCGAGGGTCTTCCTGCCGCGCGGTGCTGTGAGCAAGAAAGTAGGTCGTCAGTCAGCCCGATGAGAGAGCAGCCAGACATCTGGATGAAGCGCACAAAAGAGTCCAGGGTGCAGCTCGCACGCGCAGAAAGAGAGATCGCTTATTTGCCAGCTACTGCACTAAACTTCCGATACATGAGGATCGAAATATCACCTCGGGGGCTTAGATCAACAAAGAGAAAAATCGAAGTTAATAGTTTTCACACGTGCAGACCTCAGAATTCCATTTGCCTCGCGCTGGGTAATTGTAGTATGGAAGCCGGGGAGAAGTGTTATTATCCAGAATTACTGGACGAAAATTTGAATTTAACCGCTTTCCAACACCACTTCGTCAAGTCAATAAATGCGTCAAAGCAGGACGTTAAAGACATGGTGGAAAGTCAAGAAAGACCAAAGCAATTGCACTTTTTCACATTTCACATGCAGATGTTTAGAGGAAAACAATTTTCCTCAAGCCTTATATGTAAAAAGCCCTTTAGCTTCTATTCAGAATTCCACAGGAGAGTATTCTCTCTTTTCAGGTTCATTTTACTGTTGTTTTGTCGTAGCTATCGTGAGAAGTCCCAGTTCATCTAGCATTTGTAAGTTTTGTTGCCTCCCTCGTGACGAACATTTCAATATTTGCAACTAACGGTTACTTTTCCGACTATGCCCTTCTCGGATACTTTCTGTCGTTCCAAGCCCACATCAAAGATTGTTGCCCTTCCTGACACCAACCGATTTGTCATGAACTTCCATCAGATCTGTCTCCTGGCATAATCTACTAGGGCCGATCTCGCTCCTGCAGACGACATTTTAACGAAGGAATTGGCTATTCCTGGCACCAGAGAAAATTTAATTCCTGCTCGGCTCCCTTGGGATTGGCGAGTGCTGGCTTGGCGGAGATTGGCTGCAAACGAAGTTGGACCTGCAGTCGGGATATTTGAACTGGATCCTCTCCTGCTTTCATGACTGTTCTTGCTTTCATGTTGTGCATTTCCTGATCATCTTCCGTTAAGCTCTAAATTCTAAAACATTGTGGAGAGCGACTACTATACCACAGGGATTACATGAACCAACGGCTGAATTTTTTCAGGAAGTTAACAAACAGTATCATCAAATCACCAATATATCCTTCAAGGAACGCTGAAAAATTGAAATGGCTGTGAGTGGCACTTACTATTGATCACAACAAGAACAACTGTCGGTTTGAGTCTCTTTTGCCAACTATCAAAGATCAAGTGGAAGGATGCTTCTTCAAGTCGGCCTCCTATCTTTACGACACCCAGAAATTCGCACACACAAAATCATTTGAGCAATCAAACGAAAACGCAACGCCCTCACACACCAGGGAATTGTTTATTCATTGCAGCGTGAAAGGCCATGTTTGCGCGTGCAGCAGAGTGAGGCATAAGAGAATACAGGACGAATCATCTCCCCTTCCCACAAGCAAATTACATAATCAGCTAGTAACCAACTGCTATTTATGACGTCAGAAAACAAGGCATTAAAAAGTTAACAACAAAAAAAGAAAAAAAAAAAGAAAAAAAAGAAAAAAAAGAAAAAAAACAACAAACAAACCCTCAGGTCTTTATTTTGTTTAAAATTAAGAGTTTCATTGTATATTGATATACTTTTCCGTTAATACTTGTGATACAAACCTTGGATGTTTCTTTCAAATTGCAAGTTTCTTAAGCAAAAGCGACAACTATTCAGTCTGATGGATTTTATAATGTCTGGTTATACCTAGGACGTGATTTGTGATACACAATGTTGCATCTTTATTGACAAAGAATGTTGCACGGTGAGCATTTCTTATGCAGTTCCGTTTCTAATAGGGAAGATGTAATGATTGATGCAAAAATATTCCAGAAACCATTACATTCTCAGACATTTTAATATTTATATCAGTCAATAAATGTGGTTAAAGACACAAAGGGATGGTGTTCATTTTTGTTTGGATTTGTAAACAAGAAATCTCAGTAATGAGACATCACATGGTCATACGATGTGCATGATATAAAGCCTCTCTCATTTCCAAACCATTCCAATTTATTTTTGCAAATTTGCATTTGAAAAGTAAAATGACAAGCAAAGTAAATGAACTCCAAACACAGCGATACACTGCGGCAGCAACTAAGGCCATTATATTGCACTGAAAGTAAATCCATCAAGCAGACTCCAGTATGCTAATGATCATTCGCGAACATCTTTACAAAATGTTAAAAGCAAATTAAGGCCAAGAGTCGCTGTGAAATAGGACATTGTGCTCACGTCGTTGTCTATCAACCAGTCATTGTGTCAATGAAAATATTCTCCATGATCCACAGTTAAAAACACATGAACAAAACACACAATAAGTAAACCTTTTCTTTAAAAATAGTTTGAAATTACTCACATAGTGCTGGGGAAAATGATCTTTAAGACTTTTGTTCGTAATGAAGGACTGCATGCTCTCCTTCTCTCTCTTCTCACACCACACACATGCGCGATCGTATGCACGCACACACAAATTGACAAAAAGCAAGCACACACACACACGCACGATCATAAATAGCTTTCACATTAAGGGACACAAGTAATGCTTATTTAGAGGTGTGAACACAAGCTTTTAACGGCTTCATATCACATCGCGCCAAACTAAAAACACATGGATCAACAGGATATATTTGCTGACGATTCTTTTTGGACCAAACTTTGCAAAAATCTGTTGAAAACTCTCCAGGATCATTCTATTTTTTAGCCTTTTGATGAATGACCGGGAACCGATGTACTCCACCGCATCCAAAACACGTTGATGGACATGGAGGCAGAATTAGCGCAGGGCGATAGTGAGATTGTCTCCCTTCGCGTGTAGGCCTGCGTGTGACCACGGACGTGTATAGGATACAGATTCATTGTGTGACGGTTGCAGAGCATGGAGATGAAGCAAATTTCGATGAAGTGTTCCTACGACACCCTGAGAACTCACAGTCCGTGCCGACCAAAGGCAGACTTGTGTGTGACTGGAGTAGCAGAAGTCACTGTCATAATGAGTTGTCCAGCGTATCAATACACGAGTGCAGTGCTTCTCTTGAATATGGGCACTAGAAGTACAAACAAAATAAATAATTAGCCAAGTATGCCAAATATTGAACACACAAGTAACAGGGGGGATACTCTGGTGGTACTGTGTGTAAAACATTCAGGGCAATGGAAACAGCATTGAAGACAGCGTGTTGCAGTGATGTGTAGTGAGTATAAGTGATGAATAGATACAAACATGCAACCACACGTATACATAGGCAATCTCGCCAACACACACATTTTCTGTAAATCTCTTTCTCTCTCCCACGCGTGTTGATTTAAGAGTTATTTCCTAAATCAATCAACTCTTTTGATTTTTTTCACAAGTAAAATGGTAGAACATTATATTTTATTTTTTAAAAATGAAGAGGAGTCTTTAAGAACTGCGTCTCGTTCGTACTGAAATGTGTTAGAGAACTCAATAACAAGTATTTTTGTCAGTTTGTATCTTGCTGACAAACAACCCCGTTACACTCTCTTCATTATCGAGCCATGTAGTGTTTGAAATTAAAGGTAAGCTGTATTGAAGCGATAACAAAATAAATAACAAAGCTACACGCACTGTTCCGTTGTTGCCTGACATTACATTGGACGTAGGTTGTCGGTAGCTGCTCCGTGTTGTTCTTTCCCTTGATCTGTCTTTTTTTCGGGAAAATCGAATTGAAGTCTGTGTGGATGAACAGTCAAAACACATTATGATGCAGGAACGAAACTGGTGATGTGATCGTACGAAATTAAAAATGTATTTTCATATCTCAATTTTCATTGGTTTTCACAAAGAAGGCGCGTGTGTAGGAAGCTGCACTGTAGAGTGCTCATGAGTGTATGTTTGCCTTGAACTAGCTGTATGTTTGCATATGTTTATGCATACAATTGCTATAACATTCTCTTTCATCAAAATATCAATTAAAGAGTTTGAATGTTCTCAATTCACGTAAAATCACTCAAAACAATGATCTAAAATTAACTAATTGAACAAACGCTTTATTTAATTTCCTTTGTAATTAAGAAAGTTTTGGATGAATGACTTTAACAGATATCAGTTAAGAAGCTTAAAAACACCTTTAGCACATTTAGCTTTAAGTCTAGTACATTGTTTCATTAAGATGGTGGCCTGCTATACTCACTATGCCTGTTTTGCAGTTCCTCTGTCTGAGCCTCATTCTAATGCAATAATCCAGAAGTGCCACAATCATGGAGAGAACAAGACCTCCACAGAATGTGAAATATTCAGAAACGTTTGAGAGAGTTAATGAGCTTGACTTGCTCTCCTGAAATAAAAAGGAAGAAAGTTGTTAGAAGCGTTAGACTCGCCATTTAGCGATCAAGTGTCAGCAGTCAGTGTTCTGCTCAAAATTATACAGAAAATAACTCTTGACAATTTGTTACTGTGCACGACCAACCGCACTGGAAAAGACTTTCAAGCTTTGTGAATGCTCAGAACTAATTCTTTCCAGAAAGCTGTGGATCAGAGTGCTCTTGAAAACTTTTCACGAAAAAAAGTAAGCAAGGAATTAGATTTTTTTTGGGTAATTGTCAAAAGTGACATTGTGACAACCATTTGCGTCTAGAGTCTATTAGTTGTAGTTTAGTTCAGTCTACATGATGCGGTCTGTTTCCAGTATGTTCTCTCTTGAAGTTGGATTGGGAGGTCCTGCTTCTTGTTGATTCTCATCCTTCGGTCGTCTTTCTGTTTACATTTAAGCCAGTCTTCTCTGCTTCTCGGCTAGCTTACTCAGTTTGGATTGTGCATGTTGTTGCGATGAGATAGGAGACTAATATCTGCAAAGTGCAGGTCTCTAGCTGTTGGATGAAGGGTCACTGGATACATATGTTGTTGTCTTGGGTCGTCTTAATCCAGAGTGTGACCATCAGGAAGATTGGGTAATATACTATGCACCCTGTCTACACCAGTGTACTTGCGAAAGGTTTGGTGTGTTTGAACGTGTGGATAATTTGACAGGACGAGTCTTCGTACATCTGGATAATGTTTTATGAGCTTAGGCACATACTATAGGTAGATCACAGCCTCCAGATGACGTCATGTCTACACTTTAAAGTCTGTTATGAACAATAAAGTGTGGTCGGATGTTTGACTGAGTTGAAAGTGTTCAGTAAATCATCATTTTTCTGTTTAAGAAGGACTTAAGTCAGCGAGAGGTTTTTCTTGCTGACGTTTGGATGACCCCGAGGCTAAGCTGGGGTCAGAATTTAAGACAAACACCCAAAGACTTAAAACTTTATGTGTGCGTTCATATACTTTCATTTTCGTGAAACATTTTTGTTTATGCTCTGCTCACAACTGTAAATGCCGTTGTAAAATATGTGTGAATATTTTCAGCTTCTTAAAGTAAAACGTGTTTCTTGTCTAGTGGCTTTACAAGACTCGAAACAGTCCTAGTTCAACAAGTTCGGGAAAAAAAGTTTTATAAATTGCAAAAAAATTCTATTTCAGTTTTGATTTTATTGACAAGTATTTTAAAACAAACTTGTTCTGACACTGTTTTTATTGTAAGATTTGCTATTTTTGACTCCGATAAAATATCATTTGTAAGTTCTGTGAATTTGGAGTCAAGCCTGTCTAGAACAAAGCCTTCTAGAGTCGCTACACAAGAGGGCGAGACGATGTTACTTTATGTTCTGTCCACACTCTCCTTTGTCATACCACCACTTGCGCTCCAGTTTGTGCAGCTCACGGGCCACTTCTCTCAGCTGAAGGACGGCGATGTTGATAGGAGCTCTGCCACAGACCAAGACATCATAAAGTTATTTAACACTGACAATATTCTGTAATAGTAAAAAATAGCCAATCTTATCGCTGGAAGCGGTCCAATGGAAAAAATGTGTAAGGTACACACTTGAACAGGAGAGCAATCGGGGAAAATATTATATCAAATGTCACCAACTGAGAAAACTAACAAATCTCCACTGAGTGTGTTTACTGTAGAGAAATTACAGAGGGAGGAGACGAAAAACAAAACAAACAAAACAACAAAAGTAGCGAGCCATAAAAAAAAATAAGTGTAAGAGGCGTGAGATTTAAAAGGATGAAAATACTTCACACGGAATTGGAGATTGGCTCTCGTTTGTAAAGTGTTGATGAAATGGATTTTCCAAACTGAAAATACTCTGGTAATCACAACACGCACAAATGCAACAAATCCAATGATAATAATACAGGAACCAGACTGCGTTAATCTATGAAAGTAAATACAAGTGTTTCTGATTGAAGGTAGGGGGCTAAAATTATAGATATAGACAAATCAATTTTTTTTCATTTCACATTATTAAGTGTTGAAAGCGAACAAATAACGAATGACCAAGCTCACATAAGAAAACCAAAAATAAACAAACAAAAAACCCCAACACACCCACAGATAAACAACTTTTTTCTTCCATTTTTCTGCATTTACAAAAAAAAAAAATGTCTATTGACTCTTGTAATAAATTATTCCTAATTTAGAAGAAAACAGTTGTGCATTAAAGGACAGAACACAATAAATTACGAAGAGACAAGGCAAAAACAGAACAAAAAAGAAAAAAAAAAAAAAGAGAAAGAAGAAACGAGAAATAGAGAATAGGAGAGAAAGGATAGAAATGAAGGTCGCTTTGCACTCTACCTCAGATCAGATCTAAGGGAGTGACGACACCGTAGCCCTTGAAGTCGAGGTTGCGGCCGCACCATCATGGTGGTGCACGGCTTCCGCTGATTGTGGTAGATGTTCATGGTGGAGTCAGCAAGAAGCATACTTCCATTTGCTATCGCGCACGCCGCTTGAACGCAGCCTCGTCATTGACGACACGAAGACGCTGGGCTGCGCCTCCTTCATGAAGTTCCACATCTGCTTGTACACAGTCCCTCTGTGCTCTGGGCACACACACACACACACGAACCAAGTGTAATGAAACACTCTCGGTAAATGAAGAACACCATTTATTTATACGGCCCGCAGTAACTGATTTATCGACATCCATCAGAGAGCTTATAAGGGCATTATGTCATTTAGCTTTGTGCAATATTATTATTCCTTCATACTAACTTAGGTGAAGATCATTTGTCATTTTCAAACTTTTATCAAGTTCTAGAAATCAATATTATTGCAAGAAATATTCAAATCAGATATAATAGTAGCAATTATAGAATTCCTAAGGTTCACATCACAAGAAATCAAGAAAGAATGTCCAAACTATTTACAGGTAACAGGAAACGTTCAGGTAGACAAACTTTGCTTGTGTAGGTTTGTTTATGGTCAGAAGGGAGACACGACGCACCTCGAGAGCTGCTGAGTGGAGCCGTTGACCAGTGTACCGTAACGGATCTCCGTCTGCCGGACAAGGTGTCGGCCGAGTTGAATCTTGACGTCCATGCCGCGTCGATGGTCAGGAAGGCGGCCAGGTTAGCCGTGTAGGAGGAGATGATGATCAGCGTGAAGAACCACCAGGCCGAGACCCACCAGCCGCCCAGATATGGACCTGGGAAAATGCCCGGAAGTGATAAGTTTTAATGAATTTACAAGATTCTCTCTCTTCTCTCTCACACACGCACGTAGCACGCACAATTTTAAAGAGCTACATCATGTTTTGTCTTGAGTAATAACTAGCTGTGGGCCTTTGTCTCTATGGTATTAAGTATCAGTGATCGGCTCTTGACATTTTAACGATCAGTACGGAGTATGTTTTTTACTGTCTTTAATTATTGTATCTGTTTTTTTTCAAGAGCTGTCTCTGTTCTGTGATATTTTGCGGAACCAAAGTGATTCTGACAAGCAAAGTTCGTTTAGATTTTAAAAATATTTTAAATAAATATCTGTGGAGAAGGCTCGGTGAGTTAAAGACTAGCAAAGCTGCTCTATGTAAAAATCAGGCAACCTCTGTTACTCCACTGCCAGCAGAAGCTCTAGAAGTAACATTTTAAAATTACATTAGAGTTCACCTCTTATAGTTTGACTATGTGACTAAGTTTTAACATGCAGACTTGCCTCGGGGAATACCGAACTTGCTGATGAGGCCTAGAGAGAACCACAGAGTGTTGGCCAACGTGAATGGATTGGACGACTTTGCCCGACATCCGCTGCCAGACTCGATGTCAGGCTGCGAACCCTTGGCGATGAACACGTCTTCTGTCCATCCTCCTTGGGTTGCGGTTGCTGCTGCTGGCGATGTTGCTCTAATCGTCACTCGTACGGACTGAAGCGGCGATGAGGGAAAAGGACGAGGCTGACGGGAGAAAAACCGAAAACGATGGAGAGCCAAACATCATCAGAGAGCGGACTCTTGAAGGAGAAGATGCCCCCATGCTGCTTGTCGGGCTTCTTGATCATGATGGACGTCCCTGTGTCCATGTAAGGCTTGGAAAAATCTACTACTCGCTCACGAACTTCAGTTATGGAGAGAGGCAGCCACAGCTATATCTGCGTCCTAAAAAACAAGATAATAATAATAATAATAATAATAATAAAATAATAATAATAATATATAATAACAACATTAATAATATAAGACGCAAGCATCATCAGTAGCAGCAGTACCTGTCGTCTTATCGTCGGCGTCATCTTTTTATTCAACACTTTTCACATCTCCTAATATGGCGATTTTTTAAACAAAAGTAACTCTTCGTGCATATGTTTTCATTATTTATATGTTTGTACATATTTGCGCAGACATACGAGTATAAATGAATGTTTACACAAAAATACGGCAGATTTTGCGTTAAGCTTTACATAGTTCTGGCCGGCACAATGAGAGAGAGACAAGTCACTAAGTATGAGGTTTGTATGTTGCTCACAGAGGCTTTGTAAAAACAATTTGTCACAGGCTGACTGTAATGTCTAATAACAAGTTGGATGGAAGTAAGAAACGCAATCAATAACTTTCCTCTGATCAGTTCTTCCAATCATTCCGTTCCAGGATCCATCTTCCCTTGCTTGCCGTAAGTATTGTATGCAACCTTCTTGATGATGTATGGGAAACAACGAGTTCTGCGATTCGTTCATGAGGTCGCACAGTAACCTTCGAACTTAACGTTGCCCGTGCAGGGGTTACCATGCACTGGGACACTTTTGCATCATGAAAGGACTTTCCTGCCAAAAACATAAAACAAAATGTTTAGTGTTGTGAGTTTATTCTACTCAAGATGGTTATTACGTTGGTTATGCTTTGGGTGTCTTCTGCATTCACTCACAGCATTCACTGACTGACTGACTGACTGACTGACTGACTGACTCACTCCTATAGCTATAGTTTATTTATGATTGGGTGACAACCGGGTCCTGTTTTCTGGCAAGGGCGCATCTTTAAATCAGAACGGAAATTTGCTGACCACTCCTGTCTCTAGTGACCACGATCCAATGAAAACAATAATGAATCTGAGATTTTTCAGTTTGTTGAATAAGGAAACTGTTGACTGTAAATGTGGATATATTTAGGATTTAGTGACCCCTAGACGAGTAATAGTCATCACATAGGAGAACTTGGTAGCAAATTAATTTGGCCAATCTTGTTAAAATGAATATAGGTCCTCTATGTATACATTTGTTACAACATGTCTTGCGTTGATAATTAGAAGTGAATATGGCTTTTCACTCTGCACATGCACTGACTGGAATTTTTGTTGAAACCTGGAAACACGCCCATCACAGACAGCTTACGTTTATGTTTCTAGCATCTATTGATAGATATGATAATTTATTAGAAAAAAGTAAAGAGACATAAAGATTTCTTACTTTCTTAAGTGGTGATCTGTAGGTCAGATGCAAAATTTCTAAGGTGTGATTCTGTCTGACTCCGTGTTCATCAAAAGCTATCGGTCCAGTCCATCCTGAAATCTTGACCTAGTTCAGACATGACACAAGCTCATGGATTTAGTTTAAATGTTAGTTTTTGTTACTTAATTACTTAATCAAACCTACCATTAGTTTAAGAGTATTTTATAATGATGCTAAGAACACAACTGTTGAGAAAAGATCATCTATCATCGCAACAAATAAAGCAGAACGGCATTGCTTTAGCTGTCGATGATTGGCAACTGTAACGCGTTTTTGTTTTGCGAAAGACATTTAATACTGAATCCATTGCTGCAAACATATTGAAATGATAAAAGTTAATAGCTGAGAACTATACTGGTAAAGCAGAAATTTACATAAAATAAGCGATTAAAGGCAGAAACATAATCTAATCATTTTTTATGTAATCAACGGTTCGTGACAAAGACATGTTGATTAACACAGAAATAAGTTATATAGCGCTTGTAGTATTAGTTTAGTTTTATGTGTTCTGAAATTTGTAAATCTAAAATAATCAAATAAAACACATGTTTCTCGATATTGCCATTTTGACATCAAATGGTTAATGTCCTGGAAAACGTGCTCTTTGTTATGCTTCCCTTTTTAGGCCATGGCAAACTTTGATATCCACAACAAGAAACGAAACTCTGCCCTTTTAAACTGTTTATCCACGTTGTGGGTGAAATAATTAACAAAAGAACATTTTCCATCAATTTAGAGCAAATTACTTCTTTGGAGGCGATAACAACAGCAACTATTTGTCAAGGTTTTTGCAGAAGTGAGATGAAAAGAGAGCATTGGCGTTCACCTGGCTGCGACTACCGGAAGCTGGGCGATAGATTGGATGTAGTATAGCCATCCTGCAGAGCCCTATAGCCATCCTGCAGAGCCCTATAGCCATCCTGCAGAGCCCTATAGCCAGTCCCTTCTTGTCAAACAGGATCAATTCTTTATTCTCCTCTCCATTCATGCGCCGTTAAAGGCGTTTCGCATTCCGCTGATTAAGTGCCAACCTGCAGCTGCAAGTCCTTCAGACTAACCTGCTCTCTTGAACTCGTTAACAAACATGGCTGACTGCCACGCCCGGCTGTAACCAGCCTGCATAGGCAACGTGAGAGAGCGAGCGAGGGGAAGGAGAAAGAGAAAGTAAAAAATGAGAGCTAGGAGAACATACAATGAATGCATGAGGAGGAGAAGTTTAATCAAGTGTTCGATATGCACGTCAAGCTTCATTCAGATCAAAAGAAATTTCCTAATAAACGGAACAGAAAGACGGAGGGAATCAGGAGAAGCCCAGACAACAGAAAGACGAAGAGAATAAATAAAGAGCTAGAAGACATCGAGGGTGGGAGAAACCACAGCAAACGGCGCTTCAATGGGGGAGAAAAACTGCTTCAATGGGGTGTGTGTGTGAGAGAGAGAGAGAGAATAGCAGAACTGCCATTCGATTTGTGTGTGTGTGTGAGAGAGAAAAGTGTGCTTCGATGGTCCGGAGGAGGAGAGAAAGTACAGTAGAACGGTGCTTCGATGGTCGGGTGGGAAAGGAGAGAAAGGATAAGAGAGAACCTTAAAGCCATTTGCCTTGACTCGAAATTCAATGAGCTAAGTTTAATCAAACATGTGAAGGAAACAGAGAATATTGCATTTAAAAATGTATCTACATTTGTTACCCTATTGGATATCAATGTTTGCTACACTTCTGTTCCTTATTTCAAGATGTCTGAGCACTTTGCTCAGATTTACACCTATGTTTTACAACGTACGCCGGACGAAATGCTGGTCCAACAGTTAGAGGCAGAAGTTCTGGCGACAACAGTCTGACAGCACCATTAGTCACATCTGCTTACACGACTGCAGGCAATCAAAGCTTATACTAACCGGGAGAAACACAAAGTCCAAGTCTCAGACACCGTTGATAATAAACAGTGCTTAGAGAGAACAAAGCAAACCTTTTCTAGCGCCCTCTTGATGGCTGGTCCGTGTGTCCAGGGAGTTATGTTGCGGTTCCAGCACTGGATGCCCTTCATGTCAACATTGTACATTTCTCGGCGGCGGAAGGTGCTTTTGAAGATCTTGACCCCCTCCTCGTCCGCCAGGAGATCGTTCAGACCGCTGAGTACAGCCAGCATGGCGTCCAGCGCCAAGGCTTCATCTGCCTGTACATCCACACAGGGAACAAAATACTCAAGACTGCCAAAGGTTCATCTGCCTGTACATCCACACAGGGAACAAAATACTCAAGACTATCAAGGCTTCATCTACTTACACACTGACAGGAGGAGGAGGACTTGGTCTAGTCTGCCAAGACCTAATTATCACAAACACTGACACTGAAATGCTACGTGTTGGAACAAAAAGAAATTTATAACAAAGGCAACTAGTTCGAACACATTTTCACACACATATGTGCAATGATATATTAGTTCCTAAAATTATTGAGACTTTGTTTAAATTTAATGGTCTATGTACAGACCACACAATGCAAAGGAAGGAATTGAAACTAAACAAACACTCTTTACGGGTTTCTACTTACAGATAAGTTATACACACTCTTGTCTCGTCTAGAGCTAGTCATGAACTGTTGAAACCTGGCAGGAGTGAGTGGTCCACCAGGGGTAGCCGAAACCAGTAACATTTACACTCCGTACTCAAAAGAGCGCAACTCCAGCTTGTCAATGTCCTGTTGAAGAAAACAAAGGAAGTCAGCTGTTGAGATGAAGTCAGTAATGTCACAGTGCCTCGGTGTGGTGGAAATAATGATTTCATAATTATTTGTCACAAATTGGGTCAAAATAACCAAAAGTGAAACAATAACAAAGAAGCAGCTGAAGCTCACAAGTGAATGATATCGCGTTTAGTATCATAGTTTACATTGTACAGTGTCATAGTTTTCAGATGTATACTCTCATAGTTTACACCTGTAGTTCATATCGACATCTATATCGAGTCATAGTTTACATTTGTTTAGTTCCTTAGATGCTTCTTCTTAGATGCTTAGTTTCTTCATGTCATCACGGTTTTGAACTGTAGAGTGGTCATTGTTAAGACTGGATAGCCTCATAGACTACCTCTGCATAATGTCATAGCATACATTTGTAAAGTACAGTATCATAATTTGTAACCTATTGTGTCATAGCTTCAAGCCAAAAAACCATCGTTGAACCTACTTTTTCAGAACGATTTGTTGGCTGGTCTTTAGCCGACAATTATTGTATTCAAGCACATTGTAGCTTGATACTGTGTTTACTCTCCATGTGATAACCATTGGATTATTAAAACAGCAGAGTTATGACCACGTGCAGCAGGTGGCAAGCAGATGGGAGGCTGCATTAGTTTAGCGGGTGGGCAGACTGTGTCACGGGTGTCATGGCACAACTCCAGCAGTATTAGACATTTTATTTTATATGCTTAGCCAATTATATAGTTTCATATCTTACAATTTAAAACCACTTATTATTGATCAAAAAAGAACAATAAAAGAACAAAACAAAAAATAAAATGAAAGCCAATCACAGGCTTATAGACACCACTACATGCCTCAGAATCTGATATTAATTGTCTTGTCAATATGGACAACATTCAGTAAGCCGAAGCGTCAATGATTTCAAAAGTGAACAAATAGATGGAGTTACATCATGGTTACAAAACGATAGTAAATCCCCAAAACCTTTTAATGGAAATTATTTAGCTAGTTGAATGCTTTTCAAATGGCTAGAATATATATAATTACTGAAAATTAACATATGCTTAGACAGTACATTGTTTTATAAAATGTTTATCAAACGGCAAATTGTGGGATCTGAAAGCATACTATACAGCCTCAAAATTGCAGGAACTTGAGCAGCCCGGAGTATGAGTGCGCAGACTAATGCCATGGATCATGTCGCCCAGCAATGGCAGCCAGTGTTGAGTGGCTGCAGGTAAACACGAGAGTTAAATCATCCCGCACCCACCCAGATGCGACTCGCCAGCCCTGCTTGCCGTCTTACTCATTACGTGGCCATGATGGACGTGTCTGCCATCTGACGGGACATGGTCGCCGTCTGCACTGGGCAATGGTGCAGGCGACACGCCGTCTCGCCCACATCATTAAGCTGCTTCAGCGACTTTCATAAACCTGCCTCTGAGGTTTCATTATTAACGTCTGTAACTGTTTACCTGTTTTGGCTTTTGAAGCATTAGACTGTTACAGTTGCTGCACGTGCGAGCGCGCGCACACAAACATTTTTTCACTCTTTCCCAAACTGTCTCTCTCTCTCTCATACACACACATACACACGATGTGGCTGAGACAGATCTGTATTCCGAGGTTTTGACCGTCTGACCCTCAGCTGTTCGTCTTCCAATCAAGGACAGTGGTACCTTTACTTCTCAAGAACGTTTACTCTCGGTTGTTCATTTGAGAGAGCCAGGAAATGAGAAGTCATACCAAGGGAGAACCTCTTTCGACTTACAAACGGTGGTCATTAGAACTGCAGTTCTGGCCTTGGAAAGATACTTTGCCTTTAGAAGATGGTTGTGGATGTAGGGATGTCACCCCTAGAGCTATGAACAGGTTACATCTACCCAACCCTTCTTCCACAACTGCTACGCTACAGTGTACAACAAAGATAATCCTAAATATGCTTATTTAGCATGAGTACTAGTCTGCATTATCATAGTATGATTATAATGTATGATAGCGTATCGAGCAACAGTCCTTTAAGGAGATTTTTGGTTTTATATATATTTAAATTAACCAGAAGCGCAAACTTTTTTTACTCTGGTGTCATGGTGTGCTGGCTTTGTAAAATTAAATTACAAACGGGTTTTCGCGAACACAAAGACTTTAAACAATAAGTGCACAGGCTGATCAAATACTTTGTATTGTGTCATGAAGATCTGTAATGAATACTGTGTGGTGGACTGCCATTAGAAACTTTGCGTGTGGAGTATGTGCGATTCAAAGGGCACATTGGTGGAACTCTTTCACGCGTTGAAGAAGTAAGGGTCCCAGTTTGATCCTCAATCTCTGCAACTAACATTTCTGTTAGTTAAAGGTAATTTAATGAGCCCATTTATAACACCCAGCACTAATTTGCACACACACACACACACTCCAGCACAATTATTAGGGTAGACATCACACACACACAGGGTGGAGGAGACTTAAGTGACTGGAGAAAACAAAGAGGGTTAGCCATGTGAACAGGTCTCACACCCAAAGAGGTATTTCAGAGCTGAGATACGAACCAGCGACACCCGATTGTCACACAGGCGTGTCAGTGACTGGCCACTAACCACCCCAAGTTCCAGATAACACTTCGGAAAGTGAGTTCCAAATGCAGTGAAATAAAAGATCTTACACGCACAGGGGACTCACCTAGCCAATGGGCTGTTCATCACAGAATCTACAAAATTACCTTCAGTTTTACTACATAGACTGGTGCTATCAGATTAAATTATTATCTGTGCTCTGACAGTAAGTTTGAAAAGCAAATTAACGGCTTGATGTGATTCGTACTGTGTGCCCGGCTCTAGAATCATAACCGGGTGCGACACGCTGGTGTGCAGTAGACGAGAGCCGCCGATGATAGCAGCCTCCCAGGTCATCAGTGTGACAACGGTTAGCGCCGGTCACCAATACAGTGACAGTTGACTGTCCTGGGTTCACATCTCCTGTCAGGCATGCTGTTCTTTCTCTGCATGGGGCATATGTTTACAGGGCTGGGTGATGTAGTCTTAGTTGCTGGCTCGGAATCTCACTAACCCCCTTATGTATCGTAAGTAAGGTAAGTAAGGTTCCATCTCATTAATAGTCTGCTGCCGA
Organism: Pomacea canaliculata; assembly: GCF_003073045.1. Lineage (NCBI taxonomy): Eukaryota > Metazoa > Mollusca > Gastropoda > Architaenioglossa > Ampullariidae > Pomacea > Pomacea canaliculata. Next base: position 20,188,070 of record NC_037592.1, on the reverse strand, counting down.
CTCAGTATCCAGTCTACAGTATCTGTTAAGTGTAAGGTAAGTGCTTTGAATACAAGTGCCTTTGAATACAAGACAAATAGGTTGGGGAGCTTCAAACGGTTGTTAGACATACACAAAAAATAGTTGGTACCTGATCTGAGGCGCCTTTGTCTATGACATACTAACACTATAACAGAATTTCAATAGTTTATAGAGAAAATAAATTATTAGCACATTTGTTCTTTTCTGTGCTTATATCGATACATCGTTGTGGTCTTTAATGTTGAAATAAAAAAAATTCATGTGAACAAGGTGTCAGTGAGTGTGCATGTCCCCAAATAGGTTTCTTACCTCTTTCTTTTACTGATTAGGTTATTTAGATAAAACAAAAACAACGACAAACAGAAGATTAAGAAGAGACTTAAGAGGTTGATTTACACGTACAATAGCAAGCGGTGTAAGAAAAACTATTAATGAATTTATTAAGACTGCTTGTTTAAATCGGTGGAATTTGTAATGGTGGGACACATGCCGTATTATTCACATTATTTACGCTGTTGTCAAAGTCTAAAGGTCGTACAACTTTAAAACAATCAACTGAAATGCATCACTGTGACAACCTTATTGACAAAAAGTATTTTGTGTCTTGAAGTAAATACAGTGAGTAAACACAATCCAATTATACCCGAATCCCAAGTAATCGTTGTTAAAATACAAGTTTGTTGTAAGAATAACAAAGAGGTTGTAAGCGAGCAAAAGGACGAACAAACGTTTTAAAAGCAAAATCTTCGTTAAGAATGTCTGGTGAGCTACCCAGCGGAACTCTCCTTCACCCACATGCTGAGGTCGTTATCATTTATTTTTGGCGACGTAATCAATAATTAATTCGCTTTTAGCCAGCAGCTGGTTGGACAAACTACAAAGCCTCAGCCTCTTATTTACGACAGGAAAAAGCTTTCTCCTGTACACACACGCGCAGGAGAAGGAAATTGCTTCCTGGGGTACAAGCCACTGTCAGGAGTCACCGTTACCAGCATCCCCCCACACCAACATCCTCCCAGTGACAGACGAGTAGATGAGTCAGGACGTGGACCTTTGTCAGTTCAAAATGTAGTCGGTGGGCAGTGATGGCGAGCCCTCTAGTGTTACAATCTAGTATTTCTCTTGCCGACACGCCATGGCGGGTACATAGCATGACAGGAGTGGAAACACCTCGTCACCAACACACAATTTAAAAAGCTCTTTCGTCTGATATTTTTCGCGCTGAGCAGTTGCAAGAGATAGAGGTCAATGAACCTAAACTCGATTTCATCTGAACATGTATGAACACACTTCTTTGAATAACGAGTTGTAGTTGTACACATCGATAAACACCCATAACAATTCATAAATGGAAGTAATTTTTGGATTTCAGCCGATATACTCATATTTTGCAAAATTCTTTGTATAAATCTTCAAAAAAAAAAAAAAAAAAAAAAAGGAAATAGTATTTATCACAAATATCAAATCATTTTAATGTGTAGGTAGAACCTGTAGAGGTTGGGGTAGAAAGACAGCAGAACTGACAGATTGTGCTCTTTAACACCTATTTGTAGCTTCGCATACAGATGGAATATCTGTATGGCACGGTGAAATAATTCGTAATATTTCTGCAAATGCTTATGATTAACTTTGAAATTATATTACAACGTTTAATGTATTTCATATCGATGCTTTTCAATTTTATTATATATATTTTTTGCATTTATGTATAATCGCGCTACACTAAACTAACCTTCGTGAAGCAAAAGAGTCTTCAGTCTTCAGCTACGTGAAGCAGACGGAGTCAGAGAAAATGAAGTGACACACAATACAAGAAGAACCTCTCAGAACAAGAGAACCTCTCAGACTCCTGTCAATAAACCAGACTGACCTTTACCACAAGTAGCGGGCAGGTGACCTGGAGGACAGCGTGTGGCGCCCAACAAAGGACACAGGGTCAGCCACAGATAGTCACAGCTGTGCACGACACACAGGCACACAGAGTGTCACACAAGAGAGAAAGAACAAAAGGACAAGTCATCAAACTTTCCAACTACGAAGAGAAGCTTTGCAGAGCTGTTTCCATTCATCATATAAATTACTTCACTTAGGGACAGCAAGAACTTCCTTGATGTTTGGCTTTCTGCAATGATGTCTTTGTTAGCTTGAAGAAATAAACAAAGCAAACATTCTGCTAGAAAGATTTCCAATCATTCAGGACGAAATGACCACATTCTTTCGCAGATGTTTGCTAGACAAATCTCCTTGAACCAAGGGCCCTAAACTTCACGTGTGCAAGAGAAAGGGTTGTCTGTCCTCAAGAACTAAACAAATAGAACATGTTGTCTGTCCCCAAGCATTTAAAAATAGAGAAAGGGCTGTCTGTCCTCAAGAACTAAAAGAAATACATAAAGGGTTGTCTGTCACGAAGCATTAAAAAAAGCAAAGAAAAGGTTTTTTCCAAGTATGCTAAGAAAAAAAGAAAGGGTTGCTCTCAAACGTTTTAAGCTCAGTAATAAACAAATTAATGCGAAATATAACTGCAAACATTTTCTTTTGGTTTGAACAAATAGGTTACAAAACCATTTACAGATTATTTTTTTTGTCTAAAGTGTTAAATTGTTTGGGTTTTTAGGTCTCTCTGTCTCTCTGTGGGATTTGGTCTTCTTGCGCAGTCAAAGAAGTTGGGCATCTAAAGTTTCGGGCGGAAAGACAGAAAAAGATTGAGAAGGATGAAAAGAGACAAAGTGAAAGAGGGGTAGGAAAGGAAGAATTTGTTGTGATGCCATTCCATCAGATTATTTCTTGTAAGAGGAAACAATCGTATCATCTCATTCAGACTAGTCTTTACAAAACATTCAGTTCGTTGGAGGTTTCATTGAACAATTTTGTTCGCGACTCTTGAAGGAAGTGGATCATTTCTTTACTTTGGCCTGAAATATCAGAGTAATGTTTGTATACCATGAAGAGTATGAGTGCCCTGTGCCGCAAAACTTGCTCCCCTTTGATATTCGCTGCTTACCCACCAAATATTTGTGTATTAAAACTCATCTCTTCAGTGAGCACTACTGCAAACCACGTAGCGCTTCTTTATCCACTAACTCCTTCTCTGTCTCTCTGTTAGTGCTCCTGATTCAAACCTCCTGGCGACATGCCCCTGTAAGTTAATTTACTGTGTGCTGCTCGAATGTCGACTGTCTTAGATACCTTCACTGTACATGCTTTTAAAATTTGGTCTATTATGTTGTCCATCCTTTCAGTTTTTTTTTTACTTGTTCTCCATGTCTGGTTTTTGTCTCAAGCATACTTATCATACTGGAAGCCTACTTATTATATGCTGTTGTGGCCCCTCTTATCTATATGTCAGATGACTTTGATCATATGAGAAACGCGGGACTAAAATGTCCTAGCAACAAGCATGAGGAACAGTTGCAGACAAAAGGCAAAAAGGCGTGAGCAAACATGGGTAGAGAATATGTAGGTGTTAGCCTGCTCAACTATACTCTTTGTCAATCACCCAGCCATTCAGGCAGCCAACCAGCTCGACTATACTGTTTGTCAATCACCCAGCCATCCAGGCAGCCATCCAGCTCACTAGTCATTGACGCTTGTCGCTCATTTAGCAGGCCAGGCAGCCTGGCGAGAGATGAAACGCAAGAGGTCATCGGTCTCAACTTTTCATATTGTAAGCTTATGGGTCTCATATTAAACGAAAAGGCGCTCGTGTGCTAATCTGCCTGCAAGATAATTCGTTACATTAACTCTGATAAATAGGATACCTTAATGGCATTGATTAAAACATTTCCCTTGGATCAGATCTGATCACTCACCGGTCCAGCCAGAAGATAATGATAGTTCTCTCTGTTCATGCCGACATCGACAATCTAAGAGAAAGATAAGATCAATGATGGTCCTTTATAAAGTATTCTATATTCATTGTTTTTGTTGATTTTTGTATCAGCAATAGAATGGTATGACATTGGTTAATGGTAACAGAATGGAATGACATTGATTACAAAATAACAGGATATTAGAGAATGTCCACATAATACTCTCACTTTTATTTGCAAGTCTGTGTTCCGCCAACAGTTTGTGTATCCCGAAGCTCCCTCACCAGCTATTTGTGTATACTATGAAGCTTTTTCACCACTAAAAGGATAATGAAGCGTTTGAAGAAAAGATGGCAGAAGGACATTTTCTAAAGCCCACCTTACAAATCATCGCTGATAGCAGATGATTAAGGCAGTATAGATGTGTAATGTATTATCTAGCTGCGAATCTGTTAACAGAGGGTCCTACCTGGTTGAGAATCTTCTGATACACTTCTGTGGAGGAGAAGTTCAGCACGATGCGCTTTCTCTCCGAGCGGCTGACGCGGTCCAGACGACGTAGAAGGTCGTGCACGTGGTTGGGGTCACCGACGCGTCTGGCGTCCACCAGCAGAAGATGTTTGGGGTCACGAAAAGCTTCGTACACACGCTGGAGCTGCCACAGGCCTGTCATCAGCAACATCAGCGTCAGCGAAACGTCAGGTCACTACTCTAAACTGCTTTCCCCCAATCCAAAAATCTCATTCATCGCTTACAGAGGACCCCTTGGGATTAACATCATGGGAAAACCAACCAACGAACCAACCAACAAAAAAAAAAAAAACCAAACCCACCAAACAACCAGCCCACCCACCAACCCACCAACCCAACCCAACCCCTGTTCACAATGTAAGTGTACTTTGCCCGGGGATTTATTTGTCTACTGTCACACTAACTACATGTGTCAACGCCTCTGGAGAGAACTCGGTGTTAGAATAGTCTGACGACAGCAGCCATACGTCAGAGGACCGTGAGATGCACATTCCTCGTGTCAGTCTTCAGTGAGACTCAATTTTCAAAGAAAACGTTGGAGACGTTTGTTGATGTCACTCCAACGCTTTAGTGCAGTGTTACACGTGTCCACAACTGTCCGTACACACACACAGACACACGAGCAGGCATGGGAATGCACATGCACTCAATCATTCGCACTGACAAATACACTTAAACTACCCAAGGTATACATTCCTGCAATAATTTCTACATCTGTTACAAATGAGCACGCAATCAATTTTACCATCATCAGAATCAAAGAGGTAGTAGATTTTCCTCCACTGGAAAAACCTAATGATGTCGATAATGGCATCGATGTAAGCAGGACTGACGCTGAAGTCGTACGTGTAGCCGTCGGCCGCCTGATTGCGATTGGATGTGTAAATAACGTACGGCACGTGCAGGGCGTGGCTGAAGGACTGGATGACGTTAAACGATTTGGGCGAACTACCTCCCATAATCAGGAACACGCCTTTGTTAAGCTGGTTGCAGACTGAAAGGGAAAAAAAGGTTATGGATGTTTGTGAACATGGAGAGCATGAGACGGATCTTGTGGATCGTGTGTGACTATTAAGATCACGTGTGCAATCAATTAAGAGCGCTGTAAACATTTTACACGTTTGTCAATGATCAACAACAGTTTTGTTTGACTCATGTTTCGTGCTACAGGCTATCATAAACAGCAAAGAAAAAAGAAATGAGACTAATTCAGCAGTGACTGGAGTAACATCTTGTCGTGACAGTGCTGTGCACTCAGTAACACTGTACTTGACTTCTCTCTGTGTTTCACTCAGTAACACTTGACTTCTCTCTGTGTTTCCCACCCAGCAATGAGTACCCACTTTCAATGATGGTGACGAGACCTTACTATCTGAGGGACCCGAGGGCATTGATCTGCTGTCACCACACTTACAGTCCCTGTACAACACTTCGTAAGAATGTAAAGTAGAAGGAAAATAATGTGAAATGTTATATTATTGTAACACTTGAAGCTCATGACCTTTATCTATATTCTCCATTATCCGAATACAAACAACTTTATTCAGTTTTGTTCAACACAGTAAGATCTTCATGCCACGTGCTGTGTGCTCTCTGTCCCCAGGGATCAAGTGGTGAGTAATCTTGAGGATGCATTACGCTGACGCCACACTAAACCCGTTTCACTGGGGACGGCTCGACGGCCGGACTTCACTTTTAAGACCAAATGAACAGACGGTAGAGATACAATGTGGTTTGTGAGGAGCTTTGTCCAAATGTCACGTGAGAAGGTCATATGTGATGACACTTCTGGTAAAAAACAACAGCCAGACTATCTGAAAATAGGTTCTGCTCGGAAAATGAATGGCAAGCGACAAGCAAGCAAGCAAACAAACAAACAATCTATGAGGTATGCGGAATTCTATTTAGAACAATTTGTAATTACATCTCTGTTAGGTTTGTTGAGAGGACTTAAAAGATTTGCTGTTTTTTTAATTCAACTGAAGGTTGTGCAAAACGTGGCTTATGTATCGAGAATACAAGAGTATTGAGTATTACATTAGAACACAAGATAATTAAAAGGGAATAATAAGAACACATGCTGATTGATATAAGCATGACAAGAAACCCAAGAGGTGTCAAGACAGTTGTTACCCAATGCACAGAGATCGGTACACGTGTTTGTGGGCTTGCGTGGTGCGCTTTGACAAACTGCCAAGAAAACCTTTTTACTTGCCCCATGAAAACCACATTCATTATTCATCCCCGAGACAGATGAAAAGTGTGGGCCTTTGCTTCAAAGTACATCTTACAAACTACTTTTATCCTGGGAAAGAGCTCCAATACGTAAATTACTTGCCGAACAAACAACAATTACTGACTGGTTGAGCTCAGTCTGAAGCTGTCATCCATGTCCACGGTGGTGATGTCCTCCTCTATGACGATGCGGTTGTCTGATGTATCCGTTCTGTTGCGGTTGTTGTATTCCACCATCTTAAGGACAGTGTTGCGGACATCCACTGCGCTTTGGTCAAGAATAATACCTGCACACACGCGTTGAAACATACTGAGAGCAATGACAGCACACATATATATATATACACGCGGACAAGAATGCATATAAACGTAAACAAACATACGAGCTGCGCACGCGCACACCGCACACATATATACACACAACATACATGCACACACACACCACCACCACTACACTTGCAAAGTTTGAACTGAAAAACAACAACCACACAGAAATAAATACTTTGGACCCTCTACGATGACAGCAAGATAGGAGGCTCTACAAGATGGCATCTCACACGCAAGCGTGCATTGTATACAGTCTCGTATTGAACTCGCTTGCGGACGGTCAACAAACATGTCATATCCATTTATCATTATCATCCTTTTCTATGCAGCACGGCTAAAATATACTAGCACTTAAATGTTTACAGCTTTGCGCTCATGTAAAACCATTGAAGCAGACAGAGTCAGTCCGTACAAGTAATCGTACATCTTTATTTGTGACAGTTTTTTCCCAGAAGTTCACAAAACTGACATGGTGCAGGCGGGGAGCACGCTTTTGTTAAATAAAGAAAAATAATACAAAAAATGGCATGACATAGATTAACATGCTCTTTTGTCAGTTAAAAACTCGTGAAAAATGTAATCATACAATCTCGCAGTCCCTGCTCTGAGCGATTCCCATCTATTTACTGCTGTGCACCCTACAACCTTCAAATTCACTAATTGTTTTGTGCGCCAACATCAGTTTGTCATCCGGGACACCACACAATTCTTCCTCAAAGACTCGTTGCGCGAGGAGAGCAAGAACCTGTGAATGCACGTTGTTTATTTGCTTACACACCTGCATCCGATGTTACATTACCTACTAGATAGCATTAATCCTCCATTACCCGACACTGCTTTGCTTCAGACCTATTGTTTGGTCCTCACCTGCATCCTAACTACACGAAGCTGAGCAGGACACAATGGAAGTCGTCTGGCTTTTTGTGGTCGTGGCATCATGATAGTCACATAAACCCTTTGTCTGTACTTCTCCAACAAATCCGCATCATTAGCAAAGTCTCACAGCCTTCTTGAAGGCGGGTACTGTAGTTTGATGTAAAATATTTTCTATTTTCGCTCACAATCGAGAGCTTCCTCTCCACCCATCCCCATTATCGTCACTCTTTCATCTTCTCACTTTCATCTTTCATTGTTGTTTTCCTCATATATACGTCTTATTTTTTTGTCTCCTGGACTTCTTTTCCTTGAGGAAGCTGATATATTTCAATGAGGTAATCCATTTTTGATAACAGCATGCAAATTGGTATTTAAATCATATTAGCAATAATTTCAGGCAATATATTTTCTCCATGTCTTCTTACTCCATGAATAATAAATCCCTCCGGGCGTGATAAAGTGGTAATGGTTTTTAAAATTCTAATTATGAATTCCCATGCATTCCATTTCTTCTGAAACAATCGCAGTTTCCCATAGTGTGTACACGTCTGGCACACAGGGAGGCGCCGACACGTCACACGTTTCCACGTCATCGATCGGTTGTTCAGTTATGACGATCGGCAACTTTCACTCATGCATGTCAGGGTTTGCTTGAGTTGGTTTAGGAAGGAAGGAAGGAAGGAAAGAAGGAAGGAAGGAAGGAAGATATACGAGTAAATGCGGTTAAAACTTTCTCGCAAATGCAGCACTCGAAGAAAATATTTGTTGTTACTTTTTGCCGGTCTATATTTGAATTTTTTAAATTATAATATTCAAAAGACTGTTCTTCAAAAATGTTCAGTCGCTTTTATGTTCTTATTCTCAGCTCTAGCATTTAGCCAAAAGGTTGGAGTGATCAACAGTTGGAAGTGCTTTTTCCTTCTCATGTGAACTGGAAGACAACATCAGCCGTCGCTATGGAAACAGAAACCAGCGAAACAGCACCTGACACGCGCTCGCAGTTAGTTGGGCGAAGGCTGCCAAAGAACACAGAGGGGAGAGAGAGCATGCAGACAAATTAAAGGTAGCCCAAGCTAATCGATTGGATGCTATCGTTTAATGACGTCAGCGGAAAATGTCAGTTGAGAATGAAAAAGCGCGAGAATGTGGGAGTGATGAGGCTAGGAACAACGACGACAACGATGTGTTACAATGTTCTGCCAGCAAAGACAAACATTGCTGTGATGATTGAGTTAATATCATGTCCCTTCTTTAGACACCGGCGGCAAGACATGGCGACCAATCTTGGGATGAAGTCAGCTGCTGAGCAGAGAAAACGTGTTAAAGGCCAACGAGGACCTGTTTCACAAAGGCTTGAGCTTTTAACAGAAACAGTATCATATTACACGTTGACATAAAACTACCTCCACACCTTAAATGGTGATGCAGAGACCTCCGTTACCATAGAAACACAAGACAATGCAGGCGAGGACCGTACCTTCAGGTGAATGTTGCTTAGCAAACGGCATAAAAACGCAAAGGAGGAAATTAGAAAAAAAGTAAAGCAGAAGGTGATTGGACGTAGAGGCTTGATGGGCCGGCTGATGGAGAGGGCGGTAACTGTGAGGAGGTTGGGGGGAGGAAGATGCTCTGTAAGGAAAGAGCAAGCCTTTTAAAGCTATATTAGCCATCCAAAGGAAAACGATCAAGATTTGAAGGCGTAACCATCCATTTGGAGTTAGGGTGGCTATAGAGATTACAAAAGGAATGCCTTGCTTTGTAACAAATATGTTCCTCACTGAGTATGGATCTGAGCGTCTTTGGATTAGTCGCGTCTTCTATGCCATTACAGTTTCTGGCTGCCTTTGTCCTCCAGCTTTCCTTACAATATATTAGGTTATTATTTCTTGAAGGATTGGGGGAGGTAAAGGAGAATTAAAGGCTCTAGTTTTGTTTACCCAGTGAAAGTTGCTGTCTTGTTGTTACTTTGCACACGTTCCACAGGTATTTACATTCTTACAAACGTTCAAGTACGTTGGCAAGCAAAAGTCAATACAAGGACTGATTACGTGTCAATAATTATGATGCCAGGAAGAGAAGTGCAGTTTGTATTAGTTTACATGAGGTAGTATGTCAGGAATCGAAACAAAATACTGCATGTTTACATCATTTGCCTGTGTCAATGAGACGGAGAGCTAGAGAAAGAAGAAAATGAATTAATTTATTTGCCAAATGACATTGCACAAACATGTCTGAATGGTTGCTGTCACTTACTCGATAAATATCACACACACACACACACACACAATATCTCTTTCTCTTTCCCTGCTATGGTGAAGCGGACAGTCAAAGTGGTTAGAGCGCTTGTATCTGAGCTGAGAGCCCGCTGATTCGATACCCGAGTAGTGCAGCAAACTTTCCCCAGTCAAGCTCAGCTGGTGGGAATGGTTACTTGACTCCATTAATGGTTGGGAAAGGTAAGGCAGCGAGGAGAGAGGAGATGGACACTGCCCTCGCGTAAAGCTGACCCCGAGAAATGTGAGGTCTCTCATCTCACTCCTTAACGACCTGAAAAGGTTAGAGGATGACTTTTACCTTTACCTTTTATGCTATGTGCTATGCACTACCCACACATTTCAGTTCCAAACATACCCATATAATGATTTCTATTCGGCTTGTACTGACCATGTCATTACATTTTATTAAACAGTCTTCATCATTTCATTCCTCCTACCACACAAACTCCACTGAAAGTAGCAAGTATAATCAGACAGTGTGTACGAGACTAAGCACACAGGGAGCCGCCAGCATCTTGTCCACATTGTGATAATCACCTTTGATATGTTTGAGAAAAGGTCGCTTGACTGGCGTCTCTTACTGCAGTGCCTCGCATATCATTATCCTCCACCATCCTCGGGGAGCAAAGGAATGCTACTTTGAGGCCGGCTGTCAATGGCAGACAAAAAGTCTTTGAAGATGATCTTTTTATGAGGGACACTGAAGGGACACTAAAGCTAACGCGGCTCGATGACCAAGAAAAGCGTTGAGACCGGAATGACGGACGTCAACAGCAGGACGAGAGAGGTCGCCAGCCATCTTAGTGGCAACCAGTCTTCTCTCCTGTTTGTTCCTTTATCACTTCATTATTTCTTCATCTTGTGTTTTCCTTTTATTTGCTCTTTTTTGATCGGGCGATCCTCTACGGGTAATATGGTAATTCTAGATTATGGCTCCTAAAAGTATCCTGGCAGCTGTGTTCAATACATACCAATAAGAGAGAGAGAGGGGATAAAGACTAACCTGGGGGAATTGAAACCAAATCTCAAAAAGATGGTGACAGACCAATACATACTACAGACACCAAGCCGGCATCCATGTCACCTTCCTCATCAGATTTTCCCGAAGGCTGGAGTGCGGCTCTCAGGATGGTGAGGTAGCATCCTGAATCGATCAATTGTCTCACTTTCTACCAATATTCACTCTGCTACTCGCGTACCAAAGAAAACAAATTTCATCCATCTCTTCCGCAGCCAGACCGACGGACCCTGTCAACCCTACGAGCTAAGGACGGCGGGCGGGCGATGGGCGTGCTCGCTACAAATAGACAAAAACGTTTCTCCCTGAAAAGTTCTGACCGTAAATGTTTACAAAAAATACAAAAATCCCCGGCGGCAAACTTAGTACTTCACATGCGCCAGATCGATTGTTGTGATGGATAGACACAGTGCTGGCCTTCCTTTGAGAATCAAAGGTCAAAAAGAATCACCCAGAGCGATAAATCGCCGACCGTGTCCTCTCCTGACAGGGGATGAGAAGGCGACTCCAAGGAATGACCAGACGAGCCCATGAAAGATTATCGGCTCAGGGGAAGAAGAGCAAAGAAGGAAAAGCAGATTTTTTGGGGGGATGAGTATCTCGATAGTGAGAGGAACAGAACTATTGAAACCATAGATTTATAAGAGCTTGACTTTTTGAACCTGCCTGCCAAACCTTCCAAGACGAATATGTAGGCTTTGTGGCTTTCATTCAACTGTGGACGCCATGAGACTGGTTTGACCTGTCAATGCTCAGTATGGATGATTCACATTTTTACTTGGATCATCTCATGTGCAAAGTGCAATAGAGGAAACTATTTTTGGATGTGAAGATACAAAAATAAATAAATAACTAAAACTGGTTTAGAAAGTACAGCAGGGAGAGGTAGTCCTGGTTGGGAAATGAGCCCCAAGAAGGTCACGAGGCCGAGTTCATAAGAAGCGAGCTCTCACGCTGAGCGACGAAGAGAAGAAAGTCTCTGAAAAGGCCCTAAAAAATGACAAGTAGGGCCATGAACGATGGGGTCCATGCTAGGACAGTACAAAACAGCCCTTTCTTTGCAACTCACGGAAATTGCTGAAATCAAAGGCTATCGAGAATGTGACGAACGCTGAGCTCTTAGGAAGTCATGTTGTGAACATTGGTTTCTGTGTGAACGCCGAGCTGCAGCGTGAGAATAGGAAAGTCTGGCAAAGAGGTTGAGAATTCACACTTTCAAGAAAGATATCTTTCCAAGTCATTGTGTTGATGGCTGTGGCAGCTGCACTATTACAAGAGTCATACAAAGTTGTATCTTACTGATGTGCCAATAAATGAGTTCTGCCGTTCTGATGAGCAAGGTGGTAATTATTTCCACTTTACCGTTTGCTTCTTTCGCCGTGCTTCTACACACTAAATACTTGTGTAGCAGCCCAAGACCATCATTCAGAACAGCAGCCATACATGATGGTGTGTACTCAGTCACAGTCAAGCTGAAGACTTTCACAGAACAAGCCGTATTTCAAAAAGACAAACTTTGTTCAATTTAAATCTTCAGCAAGAATAGCAAGGCAGCTATTGGTGTTTCCTAGCGCTGCTATTACAAAAACAAGCACAAGGGCAGAAACCAATCCCGACTTCGATCTTGCGGCAGAATTCAAGGGAAAGTCGACATTAGCTTTGCCCGAGTTGCTGGCAGTTCGCTTCTTGACGACATGTTTATTATCTTCTCTTTAGCGCGCGCGGCTCGTAACTTTAGTAGTCACTGAACTCAGGACAGACACGACTACAAGCTTTCCTCTGCTTACAATTTTAGTTTCGTTAGTTTTTCATTTTTTCTTTAAATGCTCAAAACATGTCATCAGCCACGAGAGAGCAGCTTCTGAGGAATTGTCGTTTTGCAGACTTTGTATTCTTTGCACGTGTTAAAGTAGAAAAAGTGATATTATGCTTGTGAAATCATTTGAAAACAGCATTCATCAAAATCTCTCCAGTTTGAAAATTAAATAATAGTTTTAAATAATCTCGGAGGGTCTGAGGCATTCTTTCTTAGGATCAAGAACACGTAAAATATTATCTTGCAGAGCTTGAAACTTTAGGTAAATCTTTAATCACAACGCAGAAATCATCATCCTCATCATCATCCTCCTCATCATCATCATCATCATCGTCGTCGTCGTCATCGTCGTCATCGTCGTCGTCGTCGTCGTCGTCGTCGTCGAGCTTGTATAGCGCGACCAAACCGGGCTTAACAAACAAAACAAGTAAAGACGAACATTCCGCGGCTTTTTTATTGCAGTTAACAGAATATTTTGTCTTTAGTGTGCTGGATGAAATCTTTATAGACCAAAAGGTTGATTTGGTACAGCTGACATCCACAGGTTCGTAAAACATTGTTTTTTCCACGGTGAACTCAGGAAAGATCAATCAACAGTCCATAGCAATGACGATCGGAGAAACCGTTACAACGTCTGGTAGCAAAGACGCCGGGAAAGTTGAAAACTCATAGATTTAGGGTCATCCAGGAGAAAATCGAAATGTCCAATTACATATTCGGAAAGAATCACAGAATAAAGCTTAATGTAAAGAGAGACGTTTTATACCGATATATAGACGGTCTAACTATTTAGACTATTTCAATAACCCGAGTTTCTGTGTAGACATATATAGACAGAGATTAAAAACAGATATACAGACTTTTTAAAACAAAGTATCGATGTTTTACAACTGATTATATAGTTTTTCCACAGATGTGTACAAGTGCGAGGGTTCGTTCAAAAAGTTGTAAGCCTCACCCAGAGAGAAGAGCCATAGCTGAACATCTTTGTTACAGTAACACACTATTACTTATAAACTAGAAAAAACTAATACAGATTTCTGTGTTTATTTGTTTGTGCGGGTGAGGCCGATACAAAGGTGAAGGGTAGTGTGACAAATCTGAAAATGGACAAAACAGAGCCCGAGCAGTGATCAAGTATCTGCAAAGAAAGTATGACACCCAAGGAAGTCTGTGAGGACATGGTACAGTCACTGGATGAGTACCCCCTTCCTATGCAACTGTGAAGGATGTGGGCTGCTGAACTCAAGCGGGGCAAGGTCAGCACAGAAGATGGTTCTCGGTCAGGTCGTCCGAAAACCTCAACTACTGATGGTCAAGTTGATGCCAATTATCCTTTGGCTTTGGATGACAGACGTCGGACTGTCCAACAGATAGCATGGTTCTGGTTCAGTCCACACTGTTGTAGCTGAGATCTTGGCAATGAGCAAGCTGAATGCAAGATGGGTCTCAATGATCTCAGCTCTTGTTCTTGTTTGGTTCCTCTTTGTGTTTTCTGTATTTGATTTTTTTTTCTTCCCACGGTTGTTGATTCGTTTATAGTTCATATGTTATTTGTTTGTTTTCCTGTCACTCGTATGCTGTCCATATTTTGTTCTTGTTCTCAAGAGCTAAGAGCATGCTCCTTAGGAGTGTGAGTTTGCGCTTTACAAACTTTGCATTATTATTAAGAATCCTGACCTGCAACTCTCTTTTGGACGAGGCTTAGAACTTTTTGAACGACCCTCGTATTTATGTCTAATTATCCGCATATTAAATGCTTTTTCCCCATGTTCCTCAATACAAAAAGGTGTAATTTATTCAACATGTTTTTGTTATGACAATCCCTCATTGCGCCACCTAAGAAATATTGTCGCCCAGTTGAATCAATAAGTGGCTCTCACAACAAGCCTCCGATGCTTTCGCCACCTCCAACATGTTCTCCTTTTGTCACCACTGGAAACGCTCATCGGGCTTTCAGTGGGCGATCCTGTAATATAATTAGAGTTTTGCACCTTGTGAGGATTAATCATCCTTACATGCAATCTGCACTCGCAAGAGCGCACGCGCAGACACATCTTTCGATTTCCTCTTGTATTAGTGCAATAACGAGCTCTCCTGCTTCGCCCGTAAAACGTTGGACAGTGACATTATGACGTAATAGCTGAGAACACTGGCGTTTACAGTGACATTATGACGTAATAGCTGAGAACACTGACGTTTACAGTGACATTATGACGTAATAGCTGAGAACACTGGCGTTTACAGTGACATTATGACGTAATAGCCTGAGAACACTGACATTTACAGTGACATTATGACGTAATAGCTGAGAACACTGACATTTACAGTGACTTAATGACGCAATAGTTGAAGAACATTGACATTTCCAGTAACATTATGACGTAATAGCTGAAGAACACTGACATTTACAGCGATATTATGACACAATAACTGAAGAACATTAATATTTACATCACACATTTTCCTTGAGACAAACAACAATGAGCATGCAAATAAAAATATCCTGTCTGAAATGGAAATAGAAGATATAAACTATTTCTTAACGACTGTCAGTTTCAGCTCTTACTCTGTCAGCATCTCCAACCATCGGTTATCACCCTCGGCGTCAGCATCCCCCTTCCCTCACACACACACATAGCAGTCCGATGTGCATGTCTCTTGTATCAGACATGTGTCCATCGTTTCACTTCTGTTTAAATTGTCGAGAAAATTGTCTGTTGAAGTCGTTAAAGCTTAAACTTAACTTTCTTTATTACTGTTGCTAATTTGTTTTTCTCTGTTTAAGTCGTTAAAGTAAGTAACGGCAAACATGCAAAAGTTTTGAAGAGAGTAAATAAGGATGCAAGTAAACATTTTTATATGTACATATGCAAGATTCTTGATATGTTAAGAAAGTCAGTCTGCTTGTAGATTCTCCCCAAAAGAGTCCATCTAAAGTAGTATTTCTTTTTATATTCTTTATTCACTCATAAGTTCGTAACTAAGACAAGGATAGTATAAAGTTTAAATCTTACTTTCGCGTAAAAGAAAGTTTTTTCTACCAATCAGAAACAAGTCGCTGTGATGAGCAGACCAGGTCACAGGTCAGGGCCCCACACGACAGTGCGGACTGATGCTACTCACGGCAACCTTCCGGCCTGACGCAAAAAAGCCTCCAGCTGCATGACGACGATGAGGAAGAACAGGTTGGCTGGCTGGCTGGCTGGCTGACACACTGACATTGAGTAAATACAATCCCCCGAGGTGTATGGATAGTTCATTGAGTGTTCATAAGACTTTGGCTGTAGCAGAGGAAGAACTTTTATATGACTGAGGGATTTGATGTTAGAACGATCACGTCGATAAGAGGCAGGTGGGGTGCGGGGGCACTTCATCTTGTGAGGACTGCTGGCGATTACGAGTGTCCTCGTGGCAAGTTAAGCAAGAAAGCAGCGTTGGGCGATAATTGGCTTTCCTCCTTCCTTCCCGCAGCGCCATTTGCTTGGCGTCCGTTTCTCACGCTGCGTTTTTGCTTTTGTTTTGTTTTTCTTGAAAGCGCGCGTTTGACGAGACGCGAACGCTGAATGACTGGAGCTTCGCTCGACCATAGGGACCGAATCACGAAGCAGTTTCCTCGCAAGAAACTCACTTGAATGTCGCCAGGATGGACTGAAAGGCGTCGCTCTAAGGAACCCATCTGCTAGGATAGACGAGAAAGGGACTTGTAATCACGGAGATTTGAAGTGTATCTGCCGAAGGAGAAAAGTCCTCATCGTGAAAACAAGATAATTGTCAGAGACGAAGATGGCTTGGCTGTAGCTGTAGCCCCGTATTGATGAGAGGGAAGTTCTCACTCAGTCTTCTCTTCAAGTGGTGCGTGTAAGACCGCTAAAGGCTGCCATCAAATGCACTGGAAAATCACCGCTGCTTGACTTCCAGCGCTGAACCCTCAATCATTTCGGGTGGCGAAATGGACGTGCTAAAAACACTATTGGCAGTAGCTTTGCTAAAAAGCTGTATCAGTGGAAGCTTTGAATTTATGGTTAGACATTGAAATATCAGGGTAGATCAGAAATCCACACTTCGAGACAGAAACACAGCGACTTTTTCTAACACAGAGTTTTATTAGTTTTCTATTAGTTTTAAATAAACATTTCAAATTGTACATAGGGGTTTGATGACGAAAGTAATGACGAGAGGCAAGACAATCATAACGACGATAGTGATGATAACGCTGTCGTTGAAAAGCATGGTGGCGGGTGGCGGGTGGCGTGTGAACCTTAAGGCTCGTGCTCCCGCCGGTTCATACTCACGTGACGCAGCGTTATTTCCAGTAGCTGATGAAGTGTTCATTCCGCTGTCTGACAGGTGTTGAGAGGGTACCTGACTCCTTAAAGGTTGGGAACGACAAGGCAGGAAGGGAGAGAAGACAGGCAGCGCCCTCACATCAAGCTGGCCCCACGATAAGTGAGCGTTTAGCACTCGCTCTCACCCACTGTCAGGATATACCTTGACCATTTTTATCTTTAGAAACCAAAAAGGAAGAGGAAATAATTGCGGTAGATGAAGAAGACGAAGAAGAAAGTAGTGACTAAACCAGCGACGACCGGGAGTAGATGTCGCATGTTGTTTGGTGCTTTAGAATCTTGACTGAGCCACACGCATTAAAAGTGGTACAGGAATGTGAAAGAGAAAACAGTATTCAAAGCAGAAACTTAAGCTTTGAACAGGACGACAAAAGACTCTCACATGCATGACTACAAGAACTGGCAACTGTCTGTCATCCTTTTCATAGTACAAGGGGGAGGAGTTCCACATCAGTGAGCGGGAGTATGAAGCAACATTTACGACTTTTGTATTTTACTGCTGTCCTCAGAACGGAAGTAGAATTTTATCTTCATGCGAGTTTGATTCTCTTTGTATTTTTTCGCTACATCATGTCAGGCGACTTGAGATGTTGACAATAGTTTCAGACGCAAAGAAACTGTTCCTGTAAGAAGATTCACCATCAGCTTGAACTCTTCACAGCAACTGGATACGTCGTTTGGTGGACAATGCACTTTAAAATGAGCTGTCAACAGAAAGTTGAGTTTATTCCTTGCTGCTCCTCGAGGAGCATAGGGCCGCAACAACTCCTCGCCAGCGGACCCGGTATAGGGCATCACCACTTCAGTTGGGCCCATGTGGATCCGATGTCCTTCGCCTCACTTTCTACTGTTCTTTTCCAATTTGGCCTCCCAGCTCTCCTCTCCCCTGAGGGTTCCAGTCATGGTCAACAGAAAGTTCTGATAACAAATCCTGTGTCAGTCTCTAGCAGAAATCACTAAACGCATTACATGTAAAATCCCAGCAGAAACCCCTGACAGGTGATATATGTGAAATGTATTACAGAGCAGCCGAGACACTTGAAACATATTACACAGCAGCAGAGAGGTAAAAGGAACTTAGTTTTCGAGGACGACATTTTCTAGCGTGGACTTCAAAAGATAATGAGAAGACTGAGAACAAGTAGGTTTACGAAAACCTTTCCAGAGATACCGTTGAAGACATGCATGGTTTCGAGTGATTATAGCCAAAATAGATAGTATACTATTCAGATCATCATTTCAATAAAAGCGCAGAAACACATACCTTAATGTATGACAATCAGATTGAATGAAAGTGTCCGCAATAAAGCAAAAGCAAGAATATTCTTGATAACTGCTATCGCTACCACCATAACGGCCACAGACTCACAAATCGTAATTTTTCTGTAGTATATATGACTTGCAGAACAGCTTTAGATGATGAGCCATGGCTCGTTACTAGGACACTGTTACAATACCAAGGGATCGCGGCTTCGCAACACGCAAAGCTGCATTGACAACTGCCATTGAAGTGGACACATTGTATGTCCTCCAGCTTCCGACAGGTGCGTGCATCGGAGGTCGACAGATAAACAAGCGGTTTGTGTCCAGCAAGTCGTACTGCTCGCTGCAAAACAACCTCCGATGGACAGCGAGCTTTTGAGTTATTGCCATGACATCTCTCAAAAGAACCTTGCATTAAAAAGTCAGTAGCTGCAATGCTAATCTTACAGCTTGATGTATTCTTTATTTCATCAAGAAAAAAATCTTTGTGACAGTTTTGCGTGTTTCCGTTATAAAAACTGATCTTACATAGCTTTTTCGGGAAGCAAATTTATTGCACAAGAAATCGTGTGCATGTTCTTATCGTCTATAGAAAGGGGAAGAAAGAATGATAGAAAAAAAAGCATCAAAGAACGAACAGACAAATGCATGAGAAAGAAATGAATGAAATAATTATAATACCATTAACCACCCAGCCAGACGTTAGACGGACAGACCGACACACAGATAGATAAATAACAGAATCGATGAATCGATTCTTGCAATGGCTAAGCGTGAACTACTGATTGATGTATTGATGATTTGCTGTCTTGAAAAGTACACTTAAGATAAATGCATATGGAAGCCTAATATCATCAGCGGCAGTGCCAACCTCCAGGCCGACGTCACCAGTTGGTCTGACAGGAAAGATGTGTCGCTGGAATTTGCAGGAAAGTGAAGCTGGATGGTAAGCGGCAATAAAATTAGTCTGGTGGCTATCGCTGAGAGCGTGGCGCCCCCTGGGACTGTCTGACAGTGTAACCAATGTGTAAGTGTGTGGAGGCGTGGCCATGGTCTGGCACCGGCGCGGTATGAGGAGAGGCAGAACGCAAAGTGCAAGGGAATCAAGTGGCCGTGTAAATAAAATAAAGAGAGCTAAGGACGTGGCCCATCACGCCAACACTTTAGTGGACACTAACTACGTGCCAACACTTTAGTGGACACACACCACGTGTCACAATGCTAATGGACATCGACGACCTGAAAGGAAGCGAGCTATCAAATGTTTGTCAATCGTGTCTTCACGTCAAACACACATATTACAGAAGTGATGGATTATATTAATAACATATGGAACAGGCTTCTTATTGAGATACAAATCCCGCAAGTATTTGTTCATTGACTTACAACTAAAACATACTATGCAGGGAGAGAAAACTAGTCCTGACTTTCAGAGTCGCAAAAGTATGCGAGGCCTGAATTATTGATGAATTTTTAAAATCTATTTACTTTTCTTTATTGCCAAAACTAGAGATGATTTTAATCTCAAAGTGCTATCGATTGATACCTTGTTCTGTTTTCAGCGTGTAGCACAACCACTGACCGAGGAATTAGAGCGAATAAAGGAAAAAAAACCTTGATGCCATGTTGATACTGGCCATAGGCCGCTTTCGGTGGAAAACATAGAAATTACATCACAAGACAAGGACATAATTTAAGAGAGGAAAGATGACAGAGTGAAGTAAAGACAAAAGAAGCAGGCTTTGAGTGAACTGAGCTCAGATAAGAGAGCGGAGTACAGAGAGGAAAAAATTGAATATCAGTGGCACGGCAGGAAATAGCCCTCATGCCAGTCTCCACAACCAGGCGACAATTTAGACAGACAGTCCAGTAGATATAGTTTAGCAGAAAATATGACAACTGGTCTCTTCAAGTCAAATTTGTGGAGAATATTTCCAGCATATATGGACTCAGTAAAATGATGATGTTACTTGCGTGTAAAGACCAATGGTGTGCAGCTAAGTCAAGCTCACTCCAGCACAAACTCTCTTGTAGAGAAGAAAGACCAACTACAAGAATGTGCTTGTTAGACCTTCTAGCACAGGGTATTGTAGACGGGGTAGATGACTTTGTGATTTGTGCCGGTCTTGATTGTGACAAGCCACTGCAACTCTCCTTCTGAAGACAGAGAGCTATAGAAGATCAAAACACGACGAAGCCTACTGGGAAATCATTCGTTTCTCGTAAATACAAATTTAGAACTGCAAACATAAGGTTTAGAGCTGCTGGAACTGCTTGAAAACAAAGGACAGTTTGAGAAATGTTTGAACAGAGCTAGACATTGGCGAGGATTTTGAAAGAACTGAAAAAAATTTGCAACTTTTGGCTGTACATGCGTAGCAACCTTTTATTTAAAAAAAATCTTTCTTGTGTGAGGCTGGTCAGCAGGGAAAGACGTCTGTGCACAGTCTGTGTGCATTTTACAGTAGATATAATTGAGTGTACAGTAAGTCAGCAGACTCATTATACACTCAGTGTAAATTTATACACCATATACAGTAGATGTACAGTAGATGTACAATAGTGTACAGTCGATGCGACCTCAGTGTATATATAGCTAGTGTGCTGTCGGTGTAAACTTCGTGTACAGGCAGCACACAGTCGATGTATAGAAGTGTATATTGGTATACAGGTAGTGTACAGTGGGTTCAAGATGCCAGGCCTGAAAAGGAAAGCCTTGCATGAACAGCACTGGGGCAGAAATAGAACTGCTCGCTGTAATAAACAAAATTTTTAAGGCCAACATCACAGCATGCGCCATTCGCATACTACAGGAAACGAATTCTTATATAACTCCAACACAAAGCAAACACACAAGCAGACAGACCTATCTACACACACATACAGTCTCTCTCTCTCTCACACACACATACACATACACATACACATACACATACACATACACATACACATACACATACACATACACATACACATACACATACACACACACATACACATACACATACCGAGTGAATGTAAAATACAGTAGAAGCGATCAAGTGCATTATACTAAGTGAAAAAATAAATTCAATTCAAGACTGTAAAGGATTCCTGTAGTTAAAAGCTGTGTTGGCACTCTAACAGGTGAAGACAAGATGACGTAGATAATCGATGATAACTGCTCAAACCACGCCTCCGAGTCAACAACAAAACGACAGCGACGACAACAACAACGACAGTAAAGATCACCTACCGACTGGCACTTTTTGAGTGAAGGTTTCTGTCCTTACAATCCACTCAGTGATGAGGAGAGTAAATGTCACCGCTGGCCACATCATGCCTTGTGTCGACTGTAGGCACCTGTAGGTAGGTAGACGACAGGCCGACAACTCTTAGAAAGCTTTCCTCATTTGCCGGAGACGAGGAGCGTGGGGACCGCTGGCCGGCCTCTAATCAAAGATGTGTTGGAGACCTGCGCGTCATATGACAGCTACCTACAGGCTGGAGAGAGTGCTAACAGGCCCTGGCCACGCCACACTAACATTTTAATCTCCCGAGTATGGGTTGCCGTGCACAGTCCCTCAGCCACCACCGTATCACCAGCGGGCTGGTTCCACGGGCAGAAAAACGTCTATTGATTCATCTCCGTCTTCTTGATGACCGTCGAGTTATTGTATCGATGATTTCCCCGACATGCCAAGCAAAGCAGGGTGGCACTCGTCTTTGGTTGAGACTTCCACAAGCGCTAATGATCACTAGACTCGCGCCAATGATTTCAGGGCAGTTGATTGATCTTATTTCCTTTACGACTGGTGTGTGAAGACAGCTCCATTCATAGTAACACAAAGACGGGAGTGTGGTCAAATATTTGTAAAAATATTCTTAAACTCCACGCATGGACAATGCCATTGTCAACGACTTTTGTTAGTCTGAAACTGGTGTAGCCTGTTGACAAAGACGCTTCTATTTTAGTTTATCATGTTTTATCATGTCTCCCTGAAAACGGATCCATGGATACCTGATCTCGAGCTTTTGTCAAGGTGAGAAGTTTTCAGCAACTTTAAAGTTGTGCGTGAAGGTCTTCGATTTCGCTGTAGCATCATGTGCAGGCTGACATGCTGCATTCGTGTGATGACGATGACATAGCACATAGAATCGATGCACCACGATCAGTTCTGACAGATCAATGCATCATAAGCCAGAAATAAAGGTCGTAATTCACAGTGAAGCCATCTCTTTTAAAGTGTCCATTGAGTGGCTTTAGAAAGATGTCCGCCTTATATGTAGAGAGAGTTTTATACGTGAGGAACGTGTCGAGCTGGCGAGGGCTTTCCACGGCGTGATCTAACAGCTAGCAGAGTTTTTTTTTTTTTTTTCGTTTCCAGGCGTCGAGTGGAGTGCTCCAGTGTTGAGGCCTGGAGGTGCAAAGATTGGCGCCGTGTGGTATGGGAGTACATTAGTCACAGCTTCTCTCCTTTACTATTTCTCCCTCCCTTCCGTTACCCACTTTCTCTCCTTTTCTCGCTTTCCGTAAAATTGTTCCAAAGTTTCCTTTTTTTTTTTTTTTTAGTCTTCCTGGCTCCTGCAGCTAGCTGCTGTCCCCGATCTCTGACGGCCAAGGAAATAAGCTTCTTGACATTTGCTTTGTAAGTGTTCTAATGCTACCTTCTTCTTGTCGACGCCTCGATAAACTCTGAGTCATTGAGTTTTTTCTCTCACTTCCAGGTCGGGCAGCGAAGTCCACACAGTTTTTAACTCTCGAGTCTCGATGTCAAATGCTGTGGCCTCGGAGGCTAACACCTTTTCCGCGCTTTCTGGTTTTACCGCCCGAGCTTTGAGTGGCGGCAAGCGAAGTAGCTAGCTCCCTCGTCGCGATGCTTCCTGCCGCTGCAGCTCTCCACCATTAATCGAATTACGATGCGAGGGATGAATTGTGTTTTGTGTCCAACAGAATCGCTCACTTTTCCTTAGACGCAGAAAAGCTGGCCATAGGAAGGCATCGGGCGCCAGCAAGAAGGAGCGTGCAAGATGGACTGTTATTGCAGGATCGCCACCCGACAGCAGCCCAGCCTCACGCGAAGCTGACATAGATGTTGATCAGGAAACACTGACCCCCCGCTCCGCCGCTGCCGTCTGCATACAACACCAGACTTAGCCC
This sequence comes from Pomacea canaliculata, assembly GCF_003073045.1. NCBI lineage: Eukaryota > Metazoa > Mollusca > Gastropoda > Architaenioglossa > Ampullariidae > Pomacea > Pomacea canaliculata. The sequence continues at coordinate 20,164,409 of NC_037592.1, read as the reverse complement.
CTGACACCGAGCCTTTTCTCCAGCGACAGCAGCAATGCAGGAGGACAAGAGACTCATTTATATATCACTGACCGAGCAACAGCCAAGAAAGCTCTGGGGAAAGTGGTCACGCTCGTTGAAAAGGGCTTTTAAGTTGCACAGGAAAGAAAAAGAGATTAGGGTTGATCAGGACAGAGTGAATGTGTAAACACAGTTTGCTTGTAACCCCATGTTTGAATATAAACCGCTTGTCCCCATTTTTCAAGCTGTTTATTATATTAGCGTGTGGGTTGAAAAAAAATTATCTATCTATATCGACAGAACCTTCTTAAAACTTTGCATTGAGGGTAAGATTTGGAGGTTTACAAAATAGGGTATGTGAAAATCCAATCCTCTTTTCCCCCACCCTACGGAAACGCATAACCTAACGCAACCCCTGGACAAAAGACACGAAAAATAGACAAACATAATAGAAATGTAAGCTTGCCGAAACCATCCAAAGATGTCGACTTCGTTATCTGCTCTTGAATGCTAAGTTCCTGATCAACTAATGAGACATACGAAAGAGCCTCCCACTAAATAAGTATAGCAAATAAGACAGGGGACAGATTGTTCGAGCCGACAAAGGGAAGAGGATACATGGATCGGAAGAAATGGGAACACAGGGGCTATTTTGTTTCGATCCTCGGGGGAGAAAGTGTCTGAGCTTCAAACGGTGACCTGCCAGTGGCAATGTCTGCTATTAACTTATGCTGTCATCTGTCGTAACCATCGTCAGGCTGTTTGTGTTTCTGTCACAAACCGTCGCCACTGAACAGCACCAGTAGCTATTACTCTCAAATGTTTGTCCTGTTAAAGAAAATGATTCTTGTTCTGGAAGGAAGCACTCGAGATCTTGTCTTTATTCGTTTCCTTTCCTAATAGAATATCGCTGCAAGGCATCAGGGTGCAGGCAGCCTTAAATTTGCCTTCCAGACACAGATTAGGTCAATACAGAGAAATCTCTAGGTTCATCCAGGGGTGAGAGCTGAGCTCTGTAACTTAAAAACGTCTTAGTTTTTATATTTTTAAACCTGAAACTACATTGTACAAGACATTAGTATCCTTTCCAAATCAACTTCAATCGTACAAACGTTGTTCGAGATACAGTACAGTATTTGGAGCCCCCTATCTCCCTCCCTCCATACAAACACAAGAAAAGAAGAGCGTGCATCTACTCATAACTGCATTTTTGTCAAAAGCACAAGTTACATGGTCGGTCATATTCCATCCACTAGTTCAACCATTATTTAATCACACTACACTATTGTAAACAAACTAAATCATTCTGTAAACAAAAGCAAAGAAACGAGCACAATCTGAAATTTGCTTGTCAAGTCGCATGCTAACTCTGTAGTAACACCAGTCTACCTAACGAGGGAGAAAGTGTGGTTTAGCCCTCATATCCCTGTCTGATCATCCATGACCTTCTAAGCAACACAAGCAAATAAGAAAAAGCGTGAGCAGACAACGGGCCGCCACACTGGCAATGCGAGATTATCTTCATAAAATCTGTACAGCGCCACTGGCTCGGACCTAGTCCTGAAGAGATTATATGGGCTTGGAGGACCTCGATGTGGGGGCTGGAGCAGAGATTTGAGAGGGAAGTAGGTCATGTGAAAGTGTAAATAGCTGCTGAGCCTGGATAGAGACACGTCTGACTTCTGGATCCTTCTCACATGACATAGTCTGTCGTAAGCGTTATTCTGATAAGATTTTAGCCTCTAGGAAATACCAGACGGCGAGCTGAGGAAACTGGAGGCTAACGTGATGATCAATACAACAAGAAGTAACTGCAGCAACTCTTGTGCTCGCAAATTAATCTCACAAGGCAGGGGGATATGGGGCCACACAAATAAGTCCGCGTACGAATCTGCCTCTGTGTGAGTGTGAACACAAACACTTGTTTGTCTCTTTTTCTGTTTATTAGTCTGTTTATTAGTCTGCGTTCAATGGTGTTGATGGAGGGATGTGCAATGGTATTACTAAATGAATGTTTCTGTAACATTTTCCATTAACGCAAGGATTTTTATAGCTGGAGAAATTTATAACATTCACAATTTATACATTGCATTTTCCAGCACCCTATTGAAGACTATGACAGAAACAATAAGGTTTTGATATGTATATACGTGTATCTCTACTTCTAATATTTATCTCTTCCTTTACTTTGTTTCTACTATTCTGTATGTGTTAAATGCCCACTGTGCACTTGTAAGCCAGTGTCAAACTGTGGATTTGTATCCAGCGCCGCCAGAAACATTGTCGGTCATTAGATGATTGGTGCCTCGTCCTTGTCCTCTTGAGTGCGTTCACTCGCCGTCTTCATCTGCTTAATGACACTTCATAGGAGCCTCTTTCTTCGGTAATTTCAGTAATGTCTCTATTTTATCGTGTATTTTTATGCTTGGCCTTTTTTTCTTGCCTGCTCCTGAGGTAAATTCTGTCGCCATTTTTCCTGTCTCACACGTGCACAGCAACCCTCGTTAAAACAGTCTTTACAAGACGTGGCGTTCCTTGGCCGCAAGCAGAATATTGTCTCTGTGGTTGTGATTTCATGATAGAGCTGTATTCAGTCACAAGAAACAGACAATTGCTTATACAAATGCAGTCAATCAAAATAAAAAAATAGACAATTACTTGTTATAGGGTGTAGTCTTTATATGAATTAAACTATTTCTTGCTTTATGGTGTAGTTTATAAGAATAAAGAAGCAGACTACAAAATCAATTTTATTTGTCTCAATTTTTCGTCTTTGTTTCAGTATTTCTTCTGCCCTGAGATTAGGAGGCTGTTGACAGTAAAAGTTCACAGAATCCAACAGTCGTGGCATAGTCTTCTGTAGATGAAGATCTGACCAGTATAACCTACTTTTGACTTCTGCGACCTCCTGCATAAAGATTTGTTACTGTAATCTCTTCCAAGTGGTGAGAATCAACAACAAGTAGGAACTCCCACTCCAACTTCAAGGAGAGAACATTCTGGAAACAGATCGCTTTGGGGAGCATTGTCAACAAGGACGACGGAGCGGACGATGACATCAAAAGCCGCATAAACAAGGCCAGGCATGCTTTCAACAGCCTGCTCCCTATCTGGAACTCTCGAGCATTATCCTTCCGCAGTAAGACCCGCATCTTCAACACCAATGTAAAGGCTGTCCTACAGCATGGTTCTGAAACCTGGAGAGTGACAAACACCATCAACAACAAGCTCCAGACATTTACCAACCGATGCCTACACCATATTATGGGAATAAGATGGCCTGAAATGATCTCCAACATCAGCCTGTGGAAAAGAACCAAGCAGAATACCACTAGCCAAGACACAAAAAAATCACAAATGGGGATGGACAGGACACACCCTGCGTAAACCAACTGACACCATTGCCAGTCCGGCACGTGACTGAAACCCTCAGGGGACGAGGAAAGTTGGGAGGCCAAAGCAGACTTGGAAAAGAACAGCAGAGAGCGAGGCAAAGGACATCGGAACCACGTGGACCGCAACTGAGGGTTGCTGTCCAAAACCAGGTCCGCTGGCGAGGTGTTGCTGTGGCCCTATGCTCCTCGAGGAGTAACAAAGAATAAACTAAACTAATCTTTGCCAACATATAATGACACACATCTGCCATAAATCTCACCAACCAGCGAGTAACAATATATCCTAACTTTAATGGTCACTGTTTTGAAGGTGTCCATATCTTTATGTGGCTGCCTACAGCCCTAAATAATTGTGTAACTAGAGGCATATAAAATAAGATTGTGCGAGCTAACATTGCAAAAACGCAGTATTGCAAGCAAGGTTTGCTGAGCTTAGGTGTTCGTTAAAGCAAACATTATACGTTTATCCAGACATAGAACTCCATGTGTTAATAGAAATTTGAATATTCTACCGCCCTGTTTTGTGCCCTGTCTTATCGCACAGGCTGAAGACATCCTATAGCTCGGCATTCTAACTGCCACCATAAAAGGCCAATTAAATGTCTATTGTTACATGATGGCTGCACGAGCAAACACTTGATAAGGAGAGCAGGACTGCGTGTGCTTGCTTTAAGCAATGGAACCTTCACGTCCTGTGTCTTTCCATGGCGTATCATGACAAGCACCACCCTTTCGACTATAAATTGTTTCTTTTGTAGATCAGATAAGAGTTCAGGTCGAAGACGACTTAGGACCCTGCCTTGCATGTAGCGCACTAATGAATTCCTTTCAAAGAAAGCGAAGCCTGGGTAATGCTTGGGTGCTTAGAGAGGGTTGGGTGGTGGAAATTAATATCTATGAGGTCATCTGCGTGTATATTCATCTTTTATAGCTTCAACATCCATGTGAAGTCACATTTCGGTCATGAGCGTTTCTGAAATTAATTTAGAAAACACGAATCCTTACTCATGAAGTACTGATTTTTTTTTTTAGGTTCGAGAAGAGATGTGTTCAGATTTTTCATTCTTGAGTCTTAATAATGCACCCAGCTCGAAAGAATTCCCAAGGATTTCCAGGAAACAAAATTGATGCAATCCAAAATCATTTCTGGACGTGGCCTTTACATTATACATGTCCACATGACCTTGTCTTGATCATACATTGTAATGTTTTGCCGATTATCTATTGATATGTTTTCTGCAGTGTGTCACTTGCTTTATCCGCCAGATGAAAAATTAATTTTATCCAATTTAATGATGCACAGTGCTATGTGTTAGCCCTACAACATCAGTGTGTTCGTTGTCCACTGTGCACGCAGGTGTTCAAGCAAACATCAGCCTGCTAACGACAACCTTGTGCACAGACAGAGACCGTTTCTTTGCCTAATACATTATTATGCACGGATGATGTCGCTGTAAACATTTGAAAAAGAAACAATGTCTTGTACTGTCTTGTCTTCATTACTCAAGAATTATGCTAATCATTAGCAGTTACCCCACAGACATATTGATTACAGAAAGCCAGTGCTGTGTATTGCAGGTGACTGTACAGACTTGCTCTTCTCCAGACGTGAGACGAAAGCAGGAGTTCACTTGTTGCCAGAAAACACATTACTTTCGCATCTGGCGCAGTGTTCACTCAGTTGGAGGTCTTTTCAGTCGTCAGGTTGCCGTCGCCAGGGTTGACGAAACCAGCTTCCATCGTCATAGTAACCGGACAAAAATAACAGTTGGGGGCTGCAAGAAAAGCAGCCTCTAGTCTTGCGCTAATAATTGGTGTCGCCAGCGCATCATCTACGTATGTCCGCGTCCTAGACTCACCTGTAGCTGGATGCAAATGTGATGGCGTAGGAGACACCGTTGCTTGGCAACAAGATTGTCAAGGAGGATGGGGTAGAGGTGGATGACAGGAACTTTCAAGTTAACTTCTTCAATCAGCAGATTCTGCTGGCTTCAGAAATACTTTTCTTCAAGTAGGTGGGCATACCAAGAAAAATGTTCAAGTATGGAAATATCAGATGGCTACATCGACAAGTATGGTAGAGAATGAGACCTGTCAGCTGAATTTTTTTGTCGGAATGCACGTCTGGTGGCTTCATTAATCTGTAGTGTCTCTCCAGGAAGATCGCAGCTACGCGGCTCGTATGAAATCCTTCTCACTGTTTGACCAGCTGTTTCTAAACAGAATTTCCTGAGCTCAGAACTTTGAGGGTTCTTTGAAGTGCGCGTGCGTTACCCGGCATGTGACTAAGCTGATTGTGAGTATCAGAAGGTAGAGTGAGAAACTGCACTTTGTGGGAGTTGTGTAACTCAGCACGCTCATTGAGTATGTGCGGGCGCACGCGCGCGTGTGTGCATGAGGTAAATGAATTTCAAATAGCTGTATGGATTTCTCGTGTATAAGCATGACAAAGAAACGACAGCACATGGTTTTATTTTATTTGGTGTTGTCTGCGAGCAATACAATTTTATTTATCTTCCAGAATATCTTCATAATGTCATCAGACTACTGATAAATAGTTTGACAAAAGCTCGTTATAAATGTGATCTTATGACTTTCTCTGCTAATGTTGAAACGTAAGACTTGAATTTGTGATTAAAATATGTTTTTAATTATGGGCATGTTATATTTCTACCCTAAACCTATGGATTAAATAAAACTATAATTACTAATGAAGCTTCTTTCGCCACATAATTCACGTACACATCTCATGTCGCAGCTGTTAAGTCCAATTCAGGTGGCATGTAAGAAATATCAATACGGCTTCCTGCGGCTTCTCCCGTGAGATGAGCAGTGTTTAATTTCCAGAGATGTTCACAGCGAAGCGCGGAGACGGGAAGAGCGGCGACACGAGGCAGCGGCTGATCTTGTTAGTGAGCCTCCCCGGCCGTTAACTTCAGTCCTCACAGCGCGTGTGCACGAGGGACTGATGGTTGCCAGCCAACGGTCTTCCACTCTGTCGCCCTGGCACTGAGGCAAAGGGGCATCTGAGGGCAGCAGGTGGGCACAAGGGTAGGAAAACAGATTATGCAAATGTAAAAAGGAACATTTAGAAGATTTCATCAGTTAAGCATCCGTCAACGGCTAAAGTAGCCACCTGACTGGGCGAAGTATCCTCCCTTTCAGCTGCACGAGCCATAATTCTGATAATGTGAGATAAGGATAAGAGTTTTATCGAAAGTAAGGATGCGACATTATGATTTAAGCAGCAAACGCTCAGTGCTCGCTTTTAGACTGAAATCCCTGTTTAATGAGTCATAAACTTAATTTATTCTAATGCTGATCCTCTCAAGAAGGGTCACTAAAACAGTGCTTTTGCTTGCAGTAATGTTTTGTAAACAACTAGCAGTTAATGTGTGAGTGCACATATATATGTAGGTACACGTACACACAAACATGTGAGCACACAGCCTCCAATTCTGTTTTCGTGCCACGCGCGCGCACACACACACACACAGCCACACACACAACACACGTACACACCCTTCCCCAAATAACAGCTCATACACAGTAAAAAAAACACACACACAAAACATATAAAATACACATACAGATACATACCCTACTTTGGAAAACATAAACCACAGACGTAATGTCTTCACCCTCCTCCCTGACAGGCACTTTCCTGCACATTTTATAGATTTCTCACATATAACTTCGGCAAGTGCAAAGATCTTTAAAATACGGTTGAGTTTCCTACCTAATGTAATCTGCATAAATTTTGTGATTTAAGACTGCTAAAAGATTCGAAGAGAAAAAAATAAAGTTTCAAAGGAATGCAGAAGACCGTTGCAATATGCATAAAAGCGCCGTTTAGGTCAAGCTCCTTCCTTGTTGCAAGCCGGGAAATGTAAATCACAGGCATTAAAACGTTACATGAGCGTTAAAAGCTGGCTTCTTCTGAAAAGTTGCTAAAAGAACTAGCTAACACACACACAAACTGACGCACGTATAAATACATGCAGACATACAGAAACACAATTCCCACCCCTCCCTCCAATCTCGACGGTTGGGCAGCGAGGAAGAAGTCAGTATGTGAAGGTATATTTATACTTTTAATATTTTTAGCATTCGAACTCAAATATTTCGTGATAATTAAAGATTAAAAAAAGTAGAAGATCACAATCTCAACCCTTTTGGCCATCACTGTTATTACAATTTCGTCGACATAGTCTTTATTACTTGGCATCAGTTTTCAGTAGTACACAACTAGAGATCTTGAGGTAATAAAACGATACAGATAAGCAAGTATTTTGTAAGAAAGATGAAACAGCTTTCAAATTTCAACGCCTAAATTTGATAAGCAGGTTACGAGAAATTTTATTAAGAGAATTTGATTTATAAACCATGAACACAGAACAATCTGTTCCTAAAATGTTCGTAAATTGTACTTTATGTTCATAGGTGCAAACATGTAATGTCCGTATGATAAATTGTGGAGGCAGAAAGACTATATGATAAGAGTGTTACACACAGTCGTCAGTGAGACGATGTTACATTTTAGTATGACAGCTTATCATTCATTGCTATGCTAATCATGCAGAATTTTCGTAAACTGAGCCAAACAATGCCGATTTGAGAGCAAATAGAAATTGTAGCACGAGTATTTTTAATTATAACTTGCATATAATAGATATATATATCATAGGTCTATACGTATCATAAGACTTCGTCCGACGTGCTCTTTAAGGTGTTTAATTGGGCATAATTATTAAGACGCATGTGCTTAATTATCTTCTTTTTGCTAAAAAAGAAGACAAAAGTATGTCGTTGAGAAAATTCTGTTAATTCAGTATAAATTTTTTATCTAAAGTTGTCTGCTGCATAAGTTATTCTCTACAGACAACTTGATCATTAAACTAATGTATTACATGTTAAAATGAAATTTCAACCCTCTCAGATTCGTCAAACAATAGTTTTTAAAGTTCATTATTTAAGCTTATCCTTTTGTGGGGTCAGGGATCGACATGACCGTCCATAAAATTAACCATTAAGTTCACTTTTTCAAGGTAGTGAAGACTAGGACTGAACGTCTTCTCACTAACTTAGTTGGCTAGGTAACACACCCAATCCCCAAGGGGTTGGTTCCTTAAGGAACACGGAACAAATGTGTTACTCCAAGGCGCCATGCCTGTCGGAAGCAGGGCGGACGTCATTAATTAGGAGAGCTGATCATCACCATTATCGACTGAATAAAAAGAATACTATAAATAAGTGAAGTAAAATACACTTTAGGAGGGCCTAGGCCTAATTTTAACCGATACAAACAACTGAAATATGACCGACCTGGTTCATTAAAGACAGTTTGTTAATGTACCCTAACAGACGCCACTCTCCCTTCTATTTACCATACTCCTTTGGTCACTGACATGTCTTTCTCTGCAAGCATTTGCTTCCTAACTATGCTTATCTGCCTCCGGTGTCATACTGAAAACACATACACATTAAAAAAAAAAAAAACAAAAAAAAAAACAGGATGTATCACGGAGACGTATGTCTACTTCTCTACAGATGATGACAAGACTTGGAGTCCCAGACAATTCTTTCAGGTTGAGAGAGATAGATAAGACGGTCTCCTTTCTTAAGACAAGGACAATATTTTACAAGACTAAACCAGCTTTATTTTATCTCCTGCTCTGGTAATATTATTTAAGATCGTCAAGGCGCAGAAAATTTTGAACTGGTAAAGCTAAAGTAAAGTTTCCGAAGGTGAAGCACTACTCACTACTCAAAGACTACTTATTTCTAGTACTTGATATGAAATTATTGTTTAAATGTAGTGTTTACTTCATTCTTAATGTTATTGAGAGAGGTGAAACAATTAAATCTTCCTAATCTAAGGTGGCTACGCGTGAAACAACTCATAATAATGCAGCAATAATACAGCATGCACTGCTGGACAAGGCGTGCCCCTGACAATCAGGGCGGATATCGTTTATTCCTCCTGTCCTTGGGTAAATCCTGACTCCGGAGGTTCTGACAGAATGATTCAGAGTGTCCGCTCTGCAACAGTCGACCTCTCACCTCTGAATGTCTTGAAGGAACTACAGTTTTGGCGGGATTTGTCACATGAACCCCTTTTCATTTTCTTGCTCACATTTGCACTTTGACATCTACATTCTTCACCTTTGCTCTCTGATGTCAAGCGATGCTATTGTGGCAAAATGTCACCGGATACTTCCAACGTGTACACAGCGTTACAAAATATCTCAGATTGTATAGCTTTTTACATCTTGCATATATTGTGACATAAATTCTTTCAACTTGACATACATTGCCTCACTTAATACCTTATAAGAAAGCCAGTAAATTACAACTAGTAGTCAGAAGCCAGAACTGGATAAAGCGCGCTTCATGTTCTGCCAGACTCTGTACCTAGCTTTTCGAATCCTCTCACACACCGATGCCTTCTAAGTTTCTTCTCAAAGAGTGAATTATTAAGAAGGAAATTTTATGGTGCTTCTAAGGGCTTTCCAAAACGCCTAATAATCCTATTTCCAGAGGATTATCGTGTTTTACATCTACCTGGTAAATACGTATAATGTTTATTTGTAAGCTTTGTTAGAAGTCATTATCACCTTGCGAGTCTTGAAAATTGTAGCATTTTGTGAAAAAAAAAATATTGAATGGGAAACGAGTTGGAAAGAAAGATTAAATACCCAAACACGAAAGAAGATTCAGTAGAAGAATGTGACCATAATAGTCTAGGTTACAGTCAGAGAGAAGTTGTTGCTTTTTTTGCTATTCACTTTAAATGGGCACTCCCACCTCCCCTAGGAATGCCGCCGTTGGCCGTAAGTCCTCCAGTCTGCCGTCAAGCTTCGTGCCCCTGTGGTTTCCTCCCTTCTGATACAGCGCCTGAGGACTCCAGGCAAGGGACAGCTTTGCAGCAGACGTTAGGTTGTCTGGATGGCTGTACGAGAGTAGTGGTCAGGTATTTTCGTTTTTGGCAGTCTGTAGGGTATGCAGGACGGACAGGGCGTCTGTGAAGAATACATTGCTGTAGGTGTCAGAGCTGCCCAAGACGGGTGATGCTCATATTTGAATGACTACAGCTTCAGACTTGAGCTTGGTAGAAAAGACGTCGGTAGCAAGGTCTTTACTCTCTCCCTCCGAGGTACTTAGATTCCGGGACCACTGTTCTCCTTGTTCACCTGACCCACCTGTGTAGTCGTGAGTTCAGTTGTCGTGAGGGTAGTTGTTGCGGATGTGTTCTATGGTGAAAGACTTCTTCACAGCATTGCTCTGGAGTCTTTATACCGATGGCAGGGAGACTGCAGAAAAAAGGGAGTGGCGACTTCAGTCTATGCGGGGTTTGGCAGATACAGGGAGATCGCTTTGGGGTCGAGGTCCAAGATGTCTTGGTTACTGTCATCGCGGATTTTCATTGGCTTCTACGAGTATTGGCAATATATATATGGTACGCGTGCACACACACACACATATCTATAGAACCTTTATGGACTCAAGAACTGGCATGTAAGCACACGGCATGTAAGCACACAAGCTCGCGAGTGCGCGCGCACGCACACACCCCCCAAAGACACACACACACACACACGTGAAGACACGTGACACAGATAGTGGGAAGACGAATGGCCACGGAAATAGCTCTCAAATAAAGTCTGTCATTCACAATGCAAGCATTTGACAGACATCAGCTTTGATCGCTTTGAGTCAGAAGAGGAAGAAATATAAAGCAGGACATATTAAGGAGAAATTGAGGGAGACTGACACTACACAAGAAGGAAAACGCCAGCAAAATTTGGTGCGGCATGTCACAAAGAATGTCAGTCACATATAGGAGCCGTTTGTAAAGAAACAGAATTAAAACTGTTTTGTGATGAGCTGTTATGAACCTTTGTTCTCGAAATAATCTTCATTTTGTCCATTGCCGATTTAAATGTCATTAGCTGTGATGCTTTCAGCCTTTTCATTAGGCTAGCAGGAGAACCAGCTGTTTTCTGAAAAAAGACCTCTAATTGGAATATCGACAAGCTGTTAAAAGTCTGAGCTAATGTCTCTTTATCTTCCAAAGAATTATTGATTCCAGGTTCAAGAAGCTGGTAGCTGTCATCTACATCGTTGAAGAAAGTTTTGTTTCTGTATTTCAGTTCTTCGTATTTTTAGTTTGGGGATATAAAGCCGGAATGATGGAGCCATAAAGAAGGTCAAAGATGTTTCTAAGGATTACTAGTCTCAGATCCGTCAGGACGTTTAGGAAATTTCTTAGGTAATTATAAATAAAGAAACGCACAAAACGCAATTGGAAAAAGAAATAAATCCTATGGTATATGGTAAAGAGACTGACACTAATAAATGCACCCTGCCATGGCTGCTTCTACCCACAAGTCTCAGTATTAGTTCTCTCCTCTCTCTGTGTGTCGCTCTTTACCTGTCCCTTAAAGCTCTCGCCTGGAACATATGACCTTTTGGTTATCATTCATGTTTTGTTTTTTTTTCAAAATCAACTTGTATGAAAATGGACATAACTAAGTCTTCTTGCAGAATTTAATCTAAGAATGATTTAAATTTCAAAAGAAAAGATAAACAAAGAAGCTGTAATCTAGTGGGAGCAGTCACATGGCACCAATGGCCTACAAATAAGGGGAATAACTTTTTGTTAGTGACACCTGCAAGCACGTGTGCCACAGAACAAGACAGAAAAGTCTAAAAAAGGAAATCTTTTGTCTCTAAGACGTCACTATATCATGATTATGTCACCAACGACGACATTGACTCATGATTAAGTCAGCAATGACGTCATCTACGCCTTGCAGCACACAAGCAAGTTGTTCACGTGTCGTTCCGACTTCCTGTATCGCTGCGCAAGGTTACGCCATTGATGTAATGATCCACAAGCAGGACTGCTTTCTTGCTTACACCTAATGCAAAAGAAAATAATTAACATCAATTATATCACAGAAAAATAAGCAGTTTGTCAAAAAGTTATCAACGGATAATTACACTCAAAAGCAGTATTTTTGTTTTATTATTCTGACCTTTGATATTAACGGCACAGCAGAAGGATTCATACAAATTGGTCATTGTCATACAATAAGGTCAAATTATTAGCAAGTAGAGCAACAAGGTTGATTCAATCTGGTCAACAGACAATGTGCTCATCTTCCTACAATGTTGTTGTCCTGATATAATGTCACCTTTGATACAGAGAATTAATGGGGTCATTTTCATACATTCTGCTCGTCTTTACACAATGTGTTTATCTTTATACATTGTGATTATTTTCATATAACGTGGTCTTGTTTTCTGGTGCAAGAAGTGATTGTGTGACTAGTCGGTCAGCGAGTATAAATGCTTTGGAAGTGGTATCGCAAAAATAGAATATTTTACTTCAAAGAAGAATGCCTCAACAACACACAAAACTGCAAATATTCAGAGGAACAGCAGATAAAATTATTTCCTCTTTTTATTACATCAGTAGAGGTCCATTTTCTAGGCATTTGGTTAATTTATTCCGTTTGGAAAATTTTACAATATTTGTTATTTATCAGTGCTTCTGCTTTTTGGTCTACGTTTGTCTCCAGACAACTCCATTCAGACATTGAAAACTTTTGAAGAAGTCTGAAGCAGACAAACTGAGTACAATTCAAAACCGTCCCTTTGAAGCTTTCTGTATTTTCGATTTTCTGTATTTTCTGTATTTTCAATTTTACGGGGTCTGGCTTCTAGAACACCAGGGCGCATCATTTCCATTACAAAGTGGGCACACACTTTTATTTCATCCTTTTCCAGAAGGCTTTCTTTCGAAAACAGAAATTGCCAGGGGCGCCCCTTTTCGGCTCGATTTACTATCAGAACATCACACGGCGTTACAGCCGGGCTCCCTGTCCCCCTGGTGCGGACGCGAAAAAGCAATTTCAAAAGTAACGCAATACTGTTCACTTGCATGAATTCGCGAACGATTAAATTCATGATCTCATTCATTCGAAACATGCGCGTGTGGTGTGAAATATTCGAAACAGTCCGGGGCTTGGCAGTGTCAGTCTCGGTGGCCACCACTTCTTGTTAGTTTTGAAGTAAAACAAAGAAACATAGAGTAAGACTGAAAACGTTAGGAAGATACCCTGTAAATTATTATGAATATTCAAAATACATACAATCAAAACATTGTTTAGCGTTATATCTGTTTCATTGATATATGTTAATCTTTATTGAAGGGATTCTCTAAACTTTCTGATTACGTAGGTTTTTTTTCCCCAAAATATGCATTGCAGCTTTAAAGGGATTGTAAAGGCAAAAGAAAACTGCTTAGAATCTCGTAAAGAGTAGAATCAGTTTGAATCTCGTCTATTTTTGTGTCTGTTCATGTGGAAAAAGTTGAATGTTTTAGGATGCTGTGTTTAATAAGAGAAATTACACTGGACGTTTTTCGTTTGCTTCAACGAAGTCTCGTCCTCCGATGACGTCAGCTCGACCCCAGTGTGAGCTGATCCAATGATATATTTGGACATTACTAAGAGCCATCTTGATTGTTGTTACTAATATATATCTGTAATCCAACTAACGACACACCACCGATCACCTGAGTTTCAAATCCTATCAATAACCGACACGTCCTCTCTCGCTGTTTCAACAGACGCGATATCATAAGGAATACACAGACGACTTACAGAGAATCTTACACCTGCAACGAGGCATAATAATTTTAAGGACCGACATTTTAATCTGCTGTCTCTCCTTGCCATGGAAGCAGTGCATGTAAACCAATCTTCTTACTTACTGAGCATAGTGAAGGGCAAAGATCTGAGAGTAGAAAACAGCAGAAGGCTGAAAAGAAGCAAAGTTAGTACACAGTAGACATTATGAAATCGTAGAAAATCACCTATCTGTCGTCTGCAACAAAATATCTGAACACGAAGTTGAAGCAGCAGAGCGCGCGCACACACACACAATGAATTAGAGAGAGAGAGAGAGAAAGAAAGAATTCAACAAAACAGTTAAAGAAAAAAAGCCAATATAGAGTTTTATTTCCCATGGTAACTGCGTGGAATGTTAGCAGAATTGTGATACATAAATGGATGGAATGTGAGACATAGATAAATAAATGGATAGATATATGTATACATGCATAGACAGGATGGAGATTTTATAAAGCCACGAAGCAGAATAGGAATTATATTACATTTGTTTCTTCACTTTTCAGAAGAAATGATACATTGATATAGTAGGGTTTCATTTTTTTGATATCAAGGTGAAAATGCAAATGTGGACAAGCATAGGAATGGTTGTGATGCACAGAGCAGCGAGGTCTCCCTGGACCGCTGGATCAATATCCACAAACAGTTTGGGTTTCCTCGCGCAGACTCCTCTCCCCTTGCATCCGGCATGATGGCCACCACTGACTTAGATGATACATCTTTATCGTTGTAGGTTTGCAGCAGCTGTGCGTTTGATGTTTCACACCAGCATCCAAGCCCTGATAGTATAGACAGTGCACACGCAATGGTTCGTCTTCACTTTTCTTTGGGCGTCGCCATTTTTGCTTGTCGTCTGCTCGATTCTTTCCTGCACATGAAAACCATGGCAGTTGTAGACGATACGCTCGGTGTGGACAAGCGAGATAAGAGGGGAGAGCTGCGACTGAAATTAGGTAAGATGCTATATCACTTCACCCAAGTCTCTTTATATGTTCTAAAAAAGCTCACAAAAACACTTTTTAAAAATTCTTTCTACGTGAGACTCTAAGACTTATAAGCCATGTTGTCGGTCAAAACATTAACCATTCCATTTTCTCATGAGACATTAATGCTCCAGGAATAGCAAGTCATAAGAAAACGGGTTCGCAAGGAAGATGTGGAGGCTAAAGTTAGGGTATCGGGTGTCCAAAGAAGAGAATGTAAGGAATCTGCTGGTGTAACGAGTGTAACTCCAGCTGAGTCTTGTTATGAGACTCCCAGCAACTTATTGACATGTCAGGTGCTCTGCACGTCACCGTTCGTCTGATAAATTGCATCTATTTACTTTTCGTATCGTTTATTGGGCAACTTTAAGCAAATATTTTGTTTATTATGAGCATGCATATTTGAGTTTTTAATATTATTGTGCCTATAGACCTGGGTATTGAAATGTTAAAACAGCGCTTGAAAAAAAAGAAATATTACTTCTCGATTAACTACATGGTATATATACCATACAGATGTGCGAATGTTCACTCACTCCTACCTGTGTTTTTCAACCTATTTCAACGTGTACTGAAGTTACGGTGACTCGTGTAATGCGTTGGTAACGCTAGTAACAGGAGTGAGTGAGGAGAGTCGCTGGCAGATTTCAATAGCTCCGTCTGGAAGTCGTATACCCACGGTGTCGCACTGACATGCTCCCTGGGAAGCCCGAATGTCACGTGGTATCGATCGATAGTGCATGCCCAGTCACGTGATTCCCGTTGGCTGGCTACGGGAAGGACGTGCACGCGCTTGAGTTTAATTAGATTTCAAGGAACGCTGTCACCAGGGTTACCAACCTGATTTTTGTGCGCGTTGCTAGTGTGCAGTACTCAAGTTGTTCCAGATCAGTGGTTGCTGCTCACAGTCGCCCTCTGCAGCCTCTGTGGCCATGCTCACAGTCGCCGTAACACAACTGGCGGAAGAAAATCACGGCACACGTTAATGACGCGGAACACCTCATTGTCATGCTCCAGTAGCTCCTGATACGTGCATTATAAACCTCATGTTTGTTGCTGATTTATAGCTCTGCTCATTGAAATTTGATTGCACCAGTGTATTAGTCAAACGTGGTGACCCGTGTATGCCGTTTACATTGGATACAACCGTTGTCTGGTGTAACAGTTACAGTTGTGTCACTTGCTGGACCTGGCTACTGGCCGCCAAGACACGTCTACACAATACCCAGTACAATATATTTATATGTCTGAATAAAACTGACGTGTAAGCTTACAACTCAATTAATCATCTTTTATTTTGGCTAATGTTTTTTTCAGTCTGCTGCAGATTACATTGCTTATCTGGTCATAGTATACGCATGTGTTTTGGGGAAAGCTTGTGAGCACAAGCGAGTAAAATAACTTTTATAGAAAGATCACACTATAAAACAGAAATGGTAACATCAAACAACAGCATGAGCCTCGTGCCCAGTTTTTGTTACAAGATTTTGCGTCGTGGTGAACTCACAATAAGTTGAGTGTGAGGGATATGGAAGAGGAGTAGCTAAGTAGCTAAGGAGCACTAACAACCGCCTGGCCACTGACACCTGCTGTGCACTGAACTCAGATGTCATTTTGTGTGCGCTAGTTTCCACAATAACCACGCAACTCGCATACTGTAAGAAAGGTCTAACAGAGGAAATAAATCTTTATTTACTGCAGCAAGGGCTTGGCCCTCCAATGACATGGAGGTCCTATTCCCTGAGTAAAGGAGCTTAGGGTAGGCGGGTAACCGCGTGCTTACAGTACTAACGTCCGAGCGCTGGTTCCATACCCATGCGGCGCTTGAACTGCCTTCCCTGCCCCTTCCTTCCAGTCTACCCAGCGGTTTTAGTGTGGGTACGTGACTTCATAGAAGGCTGTAGAAGGCAAGGAAGGGAGGAAGAGGAGCTGAGCCCCGCCCCTACATAGCAGACTCCCCAAAAAGTGAGGTCTCTAACACGTCAGTCGCCAGCGACCTGAAAAAGGTTAGAGGGAGTGCAGAAATTGAGAGACAGACAGACGGGCTAAGAAGTACTTCTAAGATGATACTACTTGGACAGATGACGAGACCATTATTTCCTGGCGTCTGCTGCTGCTGATAACTTCTGCTCGAGGTTGACTGCTTCTAACTGCGACAAGCCTGTCATCGACATAATGTAGACTCTCAGCTAATCGGCACTCTTGGGAATTGGTAGATTCCTGATAAATGTAGTTTACGGCTGCTTGAGTTACTATTATAATAGCCCTAAGTAAACCTATACATTAAGTGATACAATAAAATAAATTTAATTGTAATATTGAAAAGTAGTAATTAACACCCCATTAAGATAAAGACAAACTTTGTCTCAGTCAGTTTTATTACAAAAACAGCTTACTGTACTTAATGTATTATTTTAGTTAAATGGCAATCAAAAACCTTTTCCTCTGAAGAACTTCACTAACACAACTTTTTGCTGGTTGCTTGAGAGCACCGGTTGCTTTAGTTCTAGTTAACAGAAAGTCTACTGTATTTGTCCAGGCGCTTGTTGATCCTGTATGATGCAGGATGGTGTACAACGAAGGATTATTTACTTTTTTTCCAAAAAAAATCTTTGCAAAATGCCTCTGAGTTTCCCAGTCACTGATGTTTTTGTATTATTATCATCACAAAAGTAGTGGAAGGCATTTTGTAGCCTTAATGCTACAGTATGAGCGTTCCTCATTACTTGCCATGTTATTTCTGGTCACACCATGGCATGGCGGACCCCTTGGCGTTTCCGTTACGACCTGTGCTACCTCACTGAGGCGCGCCGCTCTGACGATTACAAGACGTCCCGCCGGGAGACTGGAGGATAACTGTGTTTGTCAACGTCAAGCGAACGCCAGGTAGCGTGCTGTTCAATACGAGAAGAGAATAGGACAATGTAAGTGAAGCAGAATTATGGACTTGAGGACTGCAAACACATCTTGTGGACAACAATTTGCGGGAATATTGTTTGATTGCCACGTCGTGGTGGTCATTTTCGTCTGTCAACACTTTTTGTTCCTTATCAAGATTTTTCTCAATGGTCAATTTCCTTCTTATCATCCGAGATGTAAAGATTTCATTGGAGCTTTAGAACATCCGGGAAGGAGTGGGACGTTTTCTTTTTCTGTAGTGATTTATAGAAATTATTGTGTATTTGTAGGAAGGATTGAAGTTTTTCTTGACGCCGGTCATGCAAAAAAGTAAATATGTTCTGTGAATGCGTACAAGCATGAAGATGAATCCTGAGAGTTTTTGTAGTAGTTTCATTGTCACGTCCATCTGAGTGTGAATTCCTTTCAGGCGCCAGGTGCATCTTGCATACTACTTTGAACTATTTTACTGATGTCTGCCAAAATGCGCACACGTTCTTGTGATTAGTCCATTTATGATGGTCAAAGATAATGCAGTACTTTAAATACTTTCACTAGAGATTGTTTGTGTCTTTGTTATTATAGCAAATAGGTAAAAAGAGTGGTTTTCAAGTGCGGACGTTGCAGATGTTTTTTCTTTGGTATGCACACTTGTGTGTTCGCGTGCGTGCGTGTGTGTGTGACGTGGTGCTGCTACAAAGAGGTTTTTTTCACTCATGCTGCAGGTGCACTGTTTGATGACCGATCTCGGCATCTCACGCAGACTTTTCAAGCTGCAGTCAAGAACCACAACTCCTTGCTATCAGAGCAGGACAATGTCAGCGACCACCGCGCTCCAGCAGCCATCTTGCTGGAACCTGTCGTTACGTACGTCGACGTCACGGACAGTTTCGCCGTCAGCAATGCAAGTAAGGGCTGACGTCATCGTGCTGGTCGTAACGCAGTTCCTTTGTTTTCTGTTACACATTCTGTCTGTCTGTCTGTCTGTCTGTCTGTCTGTCTGTCTGTCTGTCTGTCTGTCTGTGTGTGAGGGTACCATGTGTTTCACTACGAGGTCACCAAGCGCGAGACAACTAAAGGTGTTGGAGAAGGATGCCAACACAGTTCCACTAACTTTGACCTCTTGCATGTCGATGACGGGGGCGTTTTTCCTGTTGGTGCCAAAGGCTAATCAGACGACATGCAATGGCGATATTGGCTTCTATTACGCTCGATAAAACGCTTTCCCAACAAAAATGAACCGAACATCTACAACCCGAACCTTCACACATTGATGATTAAATTTAAGATACAAACATTTGTCAGCTCAAAGAAATGTAAAAAACGTGGGAAGCAATTTAATTACATTACGCATCACGCTTTACTGGACTAATATTCACTTCGCTTTGCTCAGACGAAGATTAAACAGCATTTTTCTTCTCTAGTGTACCTCCTATCTTCACACATAAAGCGAGCAAACTTACGTGAACCCATTCTTAGGATGCTTGATTAGTAGTTTTCTGTATTTGTATTAGTTGAAAGTCTGCAGAAAGGAAACCCAACTTAAAAAAAGAGGAATTTTCCTGCAGCCACAAATATTCTGGGTTAATCAAGAGGCTTGAAGAAGGAATGAATGAGTGGATGATACAAAGAATTAGATAGTTTCCCTTTTTTCCTTATATATTTTTGTTGTTGTTTTTGCTGCTGTTGATTTGTTTTTGTTTTGTGGTTTTTTTGGTTGTTTGTTTTTTCTAAGCTGTCATAAATCAGTGAGTGTGTGTATGTGAATAAAAAATACTATTTAGAAAGATAGGAATGTGCGTGAACATGTGTGGATATATTTTTAATATCCGAATACACCTTGGAGGGTGACAGAATAAATAATCTTGAATCTTGTTAGTTGATTTATATATACAAATATAAACTTTGGAGTCATAAGTAAATGTTAAAAAGGGTAAAGTGCATATTAAATGGTACTTGGAAGTGAGCTAGTGTGTACTTAAATAAGTAGTTGATGTTATCATTTGACAACAGCCACAAAATGAAACCACAAAACTAACCCATGTTAATTGTAAAAAATGTTAGAGTGTTAGTCTGTATAAATGGATATTCAGCAGCTTGCTAGATGTTACATTTTCATCTCTGTCAATTGACTTACAAGTTAATATGGATATAGCCTCACAAGTTAATAGCATTTTCAATGCTCGATCATCTCCATTTTTTAGCTGGTTGGTCAGTTTTGACAAGGTTTTAGTCTTTTTTTTATCGATATGCAAATGTTAATAGGTCCATGTGTAATTCTACAGTAATCATCTGGCTTTCACGTCTTAGTGCATTCACTGTGATTGCCATCATTTATTAAAGGGCCTGCTCTAATCAAGTGTCTAATCACTTCCATTGTGATTAACTCAATGACAGGTTTTCTCAGACCAAAAGGTCTGCGGTTTATTTTATTACGAGCAGGTTAACTCAGGGCACGAGGTAGGTTATCATCTTATTTTCATCAAATTCATCAAACAGGATTGTCAGGCTGGTGTGTGGTTCATTTAATCATAAACAGGCTTATTCACGGATTCAGGTTATTTTGGTTTGCTTCTTCTCAAGCTTTCGAGTCTTGTCTCATTTTATACCTGCATTTGCGTGGTAGATGTACTTGGAACGCATGCTCGATGCATGTTGATTAAATGTTTCTAAAATTCCTACCTGCCATAACATTATCGGGCCTTTTAACAAATGACAGATAACATGTTTAGGAACATGCTATCCATCCTTAAGGAATTAAAACAAATGAGTTGCGTTGAAATATACATTCAGGACAAAAAGTAGCTGTACACAATTTGATTGGTATTAGACCAATGGGATAGATTATCATGCTCTGACATCCACACATTCATCGCTTGACTCTACTAATATTTATATATATAGAGAAGTATCTAGGTTATAGACTAATATCCCAGACAAATGTGCAAACTCCTATTCAGCTCTCGAAGATGTTTGCTGCGATTAAAAATAGATGGAGATTTGTAGTTTCACTGTGACTAGGTTGTGCTCAATTATATATATTGGCTGTATTGGCAGAGCTCCAGAGTTTGTGTGAAGATAAATTATACTGATTCCTTAGACAAGTTATCAAATTAGAAGGGTTCAGCTCAGTTCAGTAATCTAGAAGACAAGTTTACTTTCACGGTTGTTACTTTCTCTTGGAGAAACGGGTGTTGAACGCCTTCCGATTATAGACTAGCACCCGGTCAGCCGGTCAGCCGGTCAGCCAACATGTCGAGATCGATTACAAAACACCCAGCGTTTCTCCATTCAATTAGTCGCAACAAGAGTTAAAGTCACCGTAGTACACAGAGACCTACATGTCCCTTCATAGGTTTTTAGAGAAGAAGAAAATGAGGTTCTAATGAGATACTAATGATTCTGTGCCCTGCAGAATATCAACCTATTGAAGTACCTCTTGAAACACTTGACAACAAGCCCTCTAGCGCTGCCCTAGTGGTGCGAGGGTAGGGTGGTGTTATTGGGTACCTGAAGGGTTGAAAACTGTGAACGATGGCGGGGAATGTGGGGGGATGTCTATACATTCCGACCTTTCACAAATATGGCAGTTTAGCAATGACAGCAGCCCTTCAGGCTGCAGGCCGATGCACTGAATGACTCACCTTTACACTAATGTTTGATTATAGGCCGAGTTGGGAACGGGTTCTTTCTAAAGCCCTCAGGATATTTCTCCACCCTCCACTTGAGTTCTACCCGCATGAAATCGTTCCCATGTTTGCTCTTTGATATCTCGTCGTCAGGAAGTTTCAGACGAAAAGAAATGTCACACGTCTGCATCAGCCGCGTAGCCTTATAGCAGACTGCTTGTGTAAGTTGAAATGCTTTTAATGTCACTCTGTACACATTCTGTAGCCGTAGTGCTAGACACTCCTTTAAAATGTTTGGCCGTGGTCGACACGTGGACAGTTCACAGTCACACGGCACACTACGCACAGTCACACGCACACAGTCACACAGTCACTACACACAGTCACACGCACACTACACACAGTCACACGCACACTAAGCCCTGCAAACTGAGTGCTAGTCGTCTGCTGACTGCCGTCCTCTCCAACAGCAGCAGCAAGATGTGATGATCCTTGGCGCCGTTGCCATGGTGACAGCGGGTTAGCTGCAGCCCTCTCCGACCCCGAGACACGTTAAGTCAGCCAAAACAGACTCGTAAACTGCAAGGTTGTAAAGGATCAAAGGTTGTTATCCCGGCTTGTCCCCTCCTCCTCCACTCTCCCTCAGTTCTACCACAGAATGTTGGTCTTTACTAGGGATGCGGGAACCTCTGTCTTCTTCCTTTTTTACAGAGACGAAAGTACAGGTCTCATCGAGGAGATGTCTCACCGCAGACTGTCAGTCTCATCTGGACTGAATGCATGTAAAATCATTTGAATACCACTCTTTAATGGTAAAGTGTGATAAATCTCCTTTCATGTTATTGAATATAAAGATAATACCATCAAATAAAACCGTTGCAAACATCAGTAGCAATGAATGTTTCTATATAGTGCTTTTATTGATACAAACACTAAAGCACACACACACAGAGGGAGAGAGCGGAGGAGTACCGGGGGAAAACCACCGACAGTCTGCCATATAGACAAGCATTACATCCAGAGATATGTCTGAGCCGATACGATCCTCCGACACTCGATTCACGTAGGAAAAAAGAACATGTTAAATCAATGACAATGAGAGACGATTGTCCACAAATGTTTACTAGTGTGCTTCCATTGTTATTGTGTGCGCTATACATCATGAGAGAATTATTTACAGCATCGGTGTCATGAATTGTGTATGAGAGTGTAAGCTGGACGGGGCACCTGATGAGATCAGCGTCATCGTCGTCGTCGTTGTCATGGCCATCATAAAAATTCTGTATTTACATATACATGTACATCTCAATATTTTGTTGGACTGGCTTCTCGTTTTACTCGCCATAAGGTATTTTTTTATTTTAAGAAGATATTACTAATACATTGCCTTGATGTGGTTGTAAATGTGTGAGCTGCATGAGAAATTAACAGTGGGCACGAGTTTTAAAGTTGACTCACAACAGAGTGACTTCCTTCGTTGATTGATAACTTTGCAATTAGTCTCTGTTCTTTTCTGCCTGCATAAGAACTCTGATCGTTGTTAGTTTTGCTGTAAACACTAGCTGTTGATGCATAGAGAGCCAGCGTGGGCTCCATGGGATGTCGCCTTGTTGGTCAAATATTACGAGCTGACTGAAGGTACAACTGCCATCGTGGAGATTGTTGTCGCGTGCACATGCATTTATCATGCTTCTGACAGTGTTTGCGTGCTTGGCTCTACACTTTGTCTCGAAGGCACGTGTGTGTGCGGGCAGCCATCATTTACCCAACTCTCACATGCTTCCTAAAGCAACTCTATAGTTCCGAGCTGAGTGAACTTAATTTTGCAAATTAACGTTGTAATTAATATATCATTGTAGATAATAAAATAAGCTTTTTGTCTTCTTTGTGTTTTAAATATTCTAATTTTGCCCATTATGTAAGAGGACTTAGGATGGTCTGTTTCTGTATTTACAAAAGTACAGCAACTCAGTGATTCTTCGAGAAAAGATGTATACTTCCGACCTCGAACTGCTCACAGTTTCTTTAAGCCTATTTTAACATTCTTTTGTTGTTGTGTTTCCATACAGAGCTGCCTTCAATGGCCACCTGGGATAAATGAAGTCTTATCTTATCATCGAAAGTTACCCTATCCTGCCAATATTGCTTCGGTAAACTTGTATATGCTTTAAAAACATTTCTAAGTGAAAGTTTTACCTAAGAAAAATCAAAATTAAGAGTGTGTCAAATTTTTACTAAAATTTTTTTAAAGGAGAATGACCAACTGGCCGTTTTTAACTGTTTCTCTTGATAATAAAATCATTAATCTCAACTTACTTCTCTTTCCCAATTTAAACAAGCGGCAAATCACTTCTTGAGGAGCGATTGCTCTTGTTAGGACAGGTGGTGGTATTCAAAAAGAGATATGCATAGTGTTATTCGACACCAATAAAACTGTTAGCTCATAAAACAACATAACAGTCTATCTATCCATTCATCGGCGCATTTATTCATCTGTTTGTTCATCTTTTGTCATCCATCCTATAAATCAGATCATCAAAAGCCAACATACAAGCAGGCCGGCTTATAGAAAGCAGTTGAGATTATAATCGTTTCACACACGTGAAAGATCGATTTCACTAATGCGGTTTTGATTGATACGCAGGCACCACAAGCCAAACAATTTGCAGACACCATGGCCCGACATGTTCAACAGACACTGCAGCAAGATAAAGAAAAACAAAAAAAAAAAAAAAAAAACACGAATAGTGAGGAAACGACAGCTGCTAGTGGAATCGGAACTGACAAGGAGTTTGAGGGGGGATGTTTATTTTGGATACGCAAGAAGTGGCTGAGACATAGCCAAACGGCTGTTCTACCACACTAGTCAGAAAAAGGAAATTTTATTTTTCCAACACCTGCCTTTCAAATCATCTGAGAAGAAATAAATTCAATAGAACGTTTGTGTTAATGATGTTCTTGTTCAGTGGTTGGTTTATATATTTTTTTCACATGCACCTGCTAAAAAAAAAATTATTTTACAGTATGTAAAACAGCAAACAATAAAAAATATACGAAATTCGGTGGAGGATAGCGACTGTTGTGGCTAAAGGTGTTGTTATTTGCGTTACTTTTGTAGCTAAGGGTATTGTCGATGGCCTTACGTTCGCAGCTTAGAGTGTATCTTACATTTTGTAGTTGATGGTATTGTTATCTTACTCATTGGCAGTGTGCAGTCTCATGGCGCACGATATCGTAGCCATTGTTGGCATCACCAACGCATCCTCCCTGCCAACCATCCAGTCTTACAGCGCCACCTTTCACGTGCCCTTCATCAGCTTGGGCTCATCACAGAACCTGTCGACGGCGGCGCCCTTCCAGCTGCTGATGCGCCCCCTCTGATGGCAGCAGTCGTCGACCTGCTTGACTACCACGACTGCACCTCCGCCCTGTACGTGTACGACTCTGATGAAGGTAGGCAGGTGGCGCTGTAAATGCTTGAGACTGGCTATTGACAGCGTCCTACTTGTTTATCATTGATCGTGTACTCGACTTTCTTTTTACAGTTGATGATGCTTAAATCAATATTATTGTTTACGACAACATAACCTTATTAAGGAACTCTACTGCTTTACTGAACGCATCAGTATTAAAAACGCAACAAAACAGCTGAAAATACCAGTTTTAAAAGCTTTTCTGTGCTCGGCTAACATCTTGTAAAAAGGCAACATTAAATCAATAAATTCCATTAGGTTTCACTCTACTTACAGCAGGTAAGTGACGTCACAGATGTTACCATGGTAACCTTTTACTGGCTACCTCGCCCCAGCTTCATTTTAAACTTTGTGGCCACGTAGCTCGTCCCTAATAATGACAAACTCAAACTAGGATGTCTACGGCCTACACACTCCTGTTTGTGTCAGATGAAGTGCGAAGGACATTTGCTCCTCTTCCACTCGTGTTTGCTATCACAAAATTGGAGCAGACTGGTCGTCATGTTTTGGTAAAATTGGGACAGCTTTGTAAAAGTTAGCTTCCATTTATGAAAATGATTTTTTTTCTCAGTTGAGTGAAAGAACAGAAATAAAAGGAAAACCAAGTGCTTACATTTCATTGTTTTTACAGAAAGGACATGATGGTATCAAAAAGAAGATGACTATAAACAGACCATTGCAACTGAAAATTCCTGTCATTGTACAAGTCTGTATTAGCATGAAAAATAATGTTTCAAGCACCGCTAAGCCCTCATACAGCCTGCTATTAATTTTAACATCAGTCTATTTGTGCCACGCATGAGGAATAAACTCATCTTTATCAATAGTCTGGTTTCCCGCCCGTCTTGTGTACATAACCGCGCTTTTTTTTTATTAGGTTGTAAATTCCTGATTGTATACTTTTACAATGAATCAGTCTTTGTCTTTTATAAATTTGTTTTTAATTATTTCTGTACGCAGAGCCTATTACAATGATGAAAATATCTGAACAAGTCTAGTACAATGCAAAGAAAAGAAAAATATCGAATTTAATTTTAAAAGAAAAGTCGAGTTTCTCCCTCTCTTTCTATGTCCTCACACACACACACACATATATATACACAGAAAGATAAAAATGTATCTAAGGTTATAATAATAAAAAGAATCGTCTTCTTTACATGTTGACGTGCACATCAAGAAGACAGTTTTAGTAATTTCCCATGTAAACCATTTCTTTGAGTTTGGTTGGCTGTTTGTGAGCTGACATATTTTTGTGACATTTTTATATGAGGTGGTGCATTTTGTGAGTGGTGTATTTTTTTAGGTACTTTTTTGAGGCGATGTATGTTTGTGAGGTTGTGTTTGTGATGTGGTGTATGTTTGGGAGTGTCTTTGATGTACTACATTTTCGCCAGGTGCTACATATTTGTGATGTGCATCTTTTTTAGGTGGTGTGTATTTAGGAGGGTGGTGTATGTGAGGTACTATATTTTGGTGAATATAATATTTTTCTGCAGTTATGCTGAATGGAATTTTCAATGACCGTCTTTAGGTGAGGTTTTTAGTTTTTGTTTTTGTTTTTGTTTTTGACTGATGACTCGTTTGGTGATAACTGTCCGCTCTATAAAAACCAACCTACTCTCGTCCTGTAGGCTTAATGCGAATCCAGGACTTATTCCAGGCAATCAACGTCCGAGAGATTATGTTGGAACTGGACGTCCGGCGTGTGGGCGACAAAAGTCATGTGACTGAGATGTCATCTGTATTTCGCTCGCTTCACGTAGCGCGAGACGTGTGCATCTTACTTGACCTGGAGCAAGATGACCCTGTGACCTCTGTCGCCATGTTAGCTCAGGCAAGACATGTATATTGTCAATACCAACTCTGCTTGATGTTTCTCAAGTGTCCAACCTTGTATCTATTTCCGTCACAACTTGTTTTTGGTTTGGGAACAGTTGACTGAAAGTAATATTAAAACAACTGAAATTATTATTATTTTTTATAATGCATCGTAAATATGAAATTACCCTTAATATTGTAATTGTAATTTATTATTTTTTCAGCTGTATTTTTCTCTTTTCAGGTCCAGGCTAACGTTAAAGATATTATACTTGTCACAATGGTAAAGTCAGTTTATACTGTCACTATACTGTTTATACTGTTACATTTATATATTTGCATATTTTTCCATATATATTTTTTAAAAAAGAAATTAGTAAATCAGAATTTATGTGGATTAGTATATCTTGCTAGCTATTTAATTAAGTAATGTGAGTTCTTCAGAGAAAGAATCTTTATTATTTATTATTATTATTATTATTATTATTATTATTATTATTATTATTATTATTATTATTATTATTATTATTATTATTATTATTATTATTATTATTATTATTATTATTATTATGTGGTCTTGTCTCTTATACTGGCTTGACGTGCGCTTGGTGAACGTGCTGCAGGACGTCCTGCCTATTCTCCACACTCTGTCCTCGGCATCATGGCGGCAGGGTCGACCTTGCAACATCAGCGGCTTCCAGCTTTTGCCTCTGGAGCCTGCGACAACAACGCAGCATCCCCCTTTCCCCAGCTCGTCCCATCAGGCCAAGGACGGCGTTGCTGCCCCCGCAGACGAGGTGAAGGTGGTGAGAGAGGAAGCTCCCCCTCGCCGGCCACACACAGCGCTCGTGGCCTCATCGCCGACACGCTGCTGGTGCTGCAGGCCGCCCTCACAGACGTGCTGCAGGCTGACGGAAACATCTTCCTCCACGCACGCAACGACGACGGCGACACCGAGCAGCGGCAAGAAAAGTCTATGAAATGCACGAGCTTCGTGGTGGACAAGAAGGAGCATGGAGACACTCTGATGGATGCTTTGCGGGTGGTCAGTCCTTTTGTCCATTGTAGGAATACTCTTTGTTTGTGTGTGAGTGATTTGAGAGAGAGAGAGCAAGAGAGAGAAAGATAACATTTAGTCATAGTAATATATTGTTGATGTTTAAAAATATTAAAGCAGTTTATGGTTTAAAATATTTGAAAGTGATTTTACTTATATGATTTATATCACGGCTGTATTATTTCTTCAAGTAATGGTTTCTTTTCTATGGTGGCTTGAATAAAGGTTCATGTCTATGGAGAGACAGGACATGTCAGTTTCGACTCCTCAGGCAAAAGAGAACACTTCTCCTTTAGCGTCTATTCCATCAAGTCGGGAGCAACGACAGCTATGAAAGTAAGATGATGATGATGATGATTGATGATTGATGGTGATTGATGGTGATTGATGATGGTGATTGATGATTGATGGTGATTGATGATGGTGATTGATGATGGTGATTGATGATGGTGATTGATAATTGATGATGATGGATGATGATGATGATGCAAGCTTTTCTAGCGGGGTAACCAAGCCAAAGCCAGTAGCCCACGCGTTACAAACACAGAAACTTTTCAGCAGCTGTAGCATGCTTTTCACTTGCTCACCTAAGGACCACCCACGCCTATGTACATGTGAACATAAATATATTTAATTTAAATTTCCACACCAGCAACTCTCTACGGGGTGACATGGCACATCTTTTCCCCTCATTTTATCTCTCTTTCTGTATCATATCTCTCTCTATATATATCTTACTCATCTGACTGATGAGGTGCTTATCTACGAATAATTTAGAATTTTTTCACATCAGCTGATTTCTCAGAAATCTTGTACATGTCAAAAGAACATTTGAACCTCTTGAAAGTGGTTGTTTTCACTGGTGTGTTGCAGATCGGTCTGTGGACTTCAGTGTCCGGACTATCATCTCACATGCAAGCGCAAGAAATCATGCCGACATACATTATTTTAGGCAATGTCACCTCGTCTTACCAGCAGTTTGTAATGAAGACCATGTTATGACAGCACGCACACACACACAGAGGAAATCACTCGTTATCTGAAGAAACTTCACTTTATCTTACCATCAGTTTATAATAAAGATCATGTTGTTGCAGTCCATCCTGCCATGTTATGGCAGTTCATTGTGTTACGACAGCCTGCTCGCACGTGCACACACACACATACACCAACGACCTTCTTTGTCTCCTCCCCCTGACTCCATTCATCTCCCAGCCAAGTAAACCCTGTTAGGTGTCTTCTAGTCCAGTAAACCTAGTTATGCGTCTTCCAGCTCAGTAAACCCTGTTAGGCGTCTTCCAGCTCAGTAAACTCTATTACCTTTCACAGAGTACCTTGGTTACCTTGGTTACCCGCCTAGTAAACGCGATTTTCGACTATCCGTGTTCACTCGATCTGTAAACGCCTTGCAGCCCATTACACGCTGTGAAGAAGCCGAATGTGATTTGAGCTCACCATGCTTTTGTTTCTTCGGGAGGTTAACATAAACTACACAGAGGAAGTTGAACTCTCTCCATCTTTCTCTTTCTTATCCCCTTTCTTCCTTGCTTCCTTGCATGCTTTGTTGTTTATTTTGACTAGGAAAACAGCTCGCACTCACAAAATGACTGCTTCTGCAACTCTACAGGTATACACGGACACAACAATGTGAATGCAGTTCAAGACATAAACATATATGTATATGTTCTTATACTCTGAACAGCTAACACCATTTGTAATAAGTCTCTGGTGCTTAGCAGTGACTGTTCATCCCCCTCTGGCATGAGACAGTGCTAAACATTATCCGCTTGAATAATGTTCCACGTGACCTATATCATCTTCTGTGATAAAAGAAAAATGCATGTTACATTATTTAAATATAGAATCAGACAAGCTCTATGTGCTTTTATGTGCTTTGTTGTTGGAGGTGACTTATTGGCTGAGGACCTTAGTATGGCCGTTGTGTTGATAACTCTGTGTACTTCTTTGTGAGAACTTTACAGTTTCATAGTTTATTTCACGCAGATAAATATTTTATTTCCTGGTGACACATTGAAGAAAATCTCCAAATTGAGAATCTGTTATTTTATGAGCCTTCATTATCCCCACATATATTCGAATAAAATTAAATTTTAAACTATTCTTCCCAATGGCCAGGGGCAGAAGACGTTGACTGGTTACAAAAAGAATGTTTAAAGCTAGCCACATGGTACAAATTTGGCAAAGAGTTTCTCAAGTCAGATCGTCACTAATTGAGACAACTTAAAAAGCCATATTTGATAAATTATCAGTACAATATTGTAAAATGGCTCAGCTTATTTTGAGCTCGAAATGAAGACATCTTGCTTGACCTGGAACAAAGCCAGACTAATGCAAACATTAACTCTCTTCATGACTAGAGTGCCATAAACTTCAGCCAAGTCACTACGCGAAAGATTTTTACTTCTTTTAGGTCATAAAGTTATTCTTAGAAAATTTCCAATATTTTTGTTGTTTACATGTCTTTTACTGTGTACGTGTTAGAAGCACATTCCGTATTTTATATGATCAAAGATTTTGACGAATGCTAATTAAAAACCGTTTTATTATTAGTGAAGTTTTTTATCTTTCTTCCAAAGTCATGCATTTTAATGGCCTCAGCTTAGCCCACAGACATCAAACACATGACTCCTCTTGTCCCCACCCCGTCACGTGACTTTAAACTAAAGCATCAGCTTGCTCGTTTTGTTTGTTTTAACCGCAAAAGCATTTGTAGTTGAATATATACTTTTTCAGTGATATGTTCTTTGGTGCATAAGAGCAGGGAAGTAAAAAAGCTGTACACAACTTATTACTCAAGTAATGTTTTTAATTTGTGAAACTTCCATTAAAGACGATCACACACAATTCTTTAACATGAAAATATGGTCTTCGCCACATCACATATTTTGACATGAACAATTCAGAACTGTAAGCAAGAGTTCGAGGTCAACAATGAGGAAATGTGACTGAAATATTGAGACAGCTGCTAACGTGGATGTACCTTGCAACCTCAAAGAAATTAACTGCTAGCTTCTTGTTGATACGTTGACCTGTGGGGTCACAATCATCGCAGTGTTACAGACCACAGAGGCTGACATTACCTTGAAGTTACACGTTACACGTAACAGCTGACACATTCATTGTCATATTCCACTGTATCATTCATCAGACTTAATTTTGGCATAAAAGGATGGTTTTAGTGCGCTTTTTTTCCAAAACTCTTGTATGTTAAACGACGGTACAAAAACGAAATCAGAAATGTCTTTTTCACACAAAGATGAGCATTTTATATTCATTTTAAATCAAGAATATAAATGTCAAAATGAAATAGCTAGAGATGGCATCAAATGACAATGAAAACCGCGAATTTCTGTAAGCATGGAAACGCAAATGCATTGGTGGTCGATGTCAGATATAATCGACAATAACATTTAGTAGTCCTAGGGAGCCATAAACATCCGATGTTTAGACCTTAGTAAATTTTTTTTCCAAATATTCTACTTTTTGTGTGAAAATAATAACTTTTTATTATTTTAATCTTGACATGTTCAATTAAAAGGTGTACTGCTTGCGAAATGATACTTTAAAAATAAAAATGAAGCTTTTAACCAAACTTGTGTGCCAAAGAACAGTGCATTTTCGAAATTGATTTCGATGTCTTAAACCTGCAAAGAGAGTTTTTCCTAGATATTGCAAACAGAAAATTTTAGTCTAGTTAGAAGACAATGGGATTCATCTAAGAAAAGCATTCGATTCTAAGAATAACTTTATAGAAGGTAATCAAAAACGTTTTGCTTAGAGAAGAAAATCTTCATACTGATGTAAGAAAACTGCACTGATTACTTCTAATAAAAGGGAGACAAGTATAAGTTATTAATAGCACTATATGAGAGAAAAAGTAAGCAATATAATAATAACTTAGATATATTACATAATAAAAGTTATCAAAGTGAGAGACAAAGGGTAAAAAACAAATGTGTGTAGATTTCCCAAGCTGCTGTGAAATATGAAAATAGTTTGGACTCAAATTGTTGGTTGAAGTGTGGGTTATTCTAAATTCCATTAGCAAACTAAACATACCTTGCCCGAATCCTAAACTTCAATATACAAGTTTAAAGTTCCACCCGTATGAAATGTTTCCTACTAAATCTGAAGAAACGACAGAGACAGTGTCATTCAAGGTGCACACAGCAAGAGGTTGAATTCCCAATCAAAGCTTGAGCATGGAAACATTGGGTAGTACATTCCCCCAGGGTAGTCTGGAGGAAGCCAGTCCATCAGGTTACTTACCTTGGCTCCGTGCACACACCCGCCTAACGACGTTAGGTGAACGTAACGACGACGTGAACTAAGACTTGACAGCCGTGTTCCTAGCTATGGTCTGGGAGTCGAAACCAAGCAAAACGAACAGAAATTATATCATGTCATAGATGATTACCATTCAAAACAGCAGTTGTCAATGAATACCATTCGGAATTGCCCTCTCATAAATGTCCCTATTTCAAAAGTGAAAAAGCTGTTAGCTTGCGATTGATCGCTTCGAAAGGTTAGTGAACTGCAACCGTTGCTCTATGAACGAATATTGAAGGTTTAAACTGCAATTTATTTGCTGACGGTTCACACGATAACCCCAGCCCAAATCTTAACGAGGTACATAACCCACCACATCCCAAGTCCTTCAGACAATCATATACTACAAGACACTACTAGAGGTTTTCTTTTCTAGTTTTTCTTGCTAATAACATAAAAATCTATATATACATCTGTATAGCTAGTACCTAACAGTTTTCCCTAGAGACATGCAAAAGAATAACCACGGGGGGTTGTGAGTTCATTTGGATTTCAGCACACATACAACATTTAGCTTGTGAGCACATTTCTTACTTTGTGATCAGCTACTGAATGTCAGCCAGTCACTTTTAACTGCTATTTCCAACACCTGTACGGCTTCAAAAAGGAGAAAGGACTTACTTATTTCTGTTAAAATTAAAGCACAAATAGCAAAAGAAAAACCAATAATTTCAATAAAAAGTATTATCATGTAATATGTATCTATAAAACGAATGTTTATTACACTAAAAACCTGACATGCACAAGTATTCAACAATGTACAAATCTGATCACATAACAGCAACACAGGTTCCACAAAATCAAGTGAATATTGATAATGGAGATTAAACCCGTTGACCTCACATCGATCTCGTGTCAACGTAACAATAAAAACAAATAATTGCGCGTGATAGCAGATTGATTGCTGCACTGACTGAGGTCTCCAGCAGAGAAATGGCTCCGTCTGTGGCCATCATGTGAGATATGCTGGATAAAGAATTGTACTTAAACAGCTTGTACACCACCACCATTACCGCCATCACCACCATCATCACCACGACCACCATCACCACCATCACCACCTCCTCCTCCCGTCCTTCTCTGTATCATCAGCAGCAAAGCAGCATTTGCAGCAGCACCCACGAGGCAGTGATGCTTAGTTTACAAATGATGGAAGAAAAAAACTGAAAAAGTTCTGTAAGATGTGACATATTCTCTCACACCTTGGAATGGAACCCCATGGGTTAGGCAAGAGAACTGATCACATTCCCCGACGATCTTATGATGAGAGCCTGCATGATCTCTGCTGGACTGGAGCAAAGACGAAGGCCTACACTTGTGGCTACTAACACATCCTAGCATCAACACTCGTCTACAGACATGCATGCACACACGCACACATACACAGTACATACAAGCAATGCACAATACACACAAAGTACATCTCCAGCACGATTTGTTTTGACTGAATGTTACACTGTGGAAATACTGTCTGCTAAATGACATTCACAAAACTCACTGTAGGAACACGGAGTCAGGCACCATCTAACATTTATTTCCAGTTTTACTTTCTTCTGATAGGGTAAGGTAACATACTCCACAACAAAACTGAGATAAATGTCACAAACTGCTCTTGAGATATGTACTCAGAGTCAGAAAATGTCTCCAAATTTTTAATTCAGCTTGACGAAGGTATTAAACAAAGAAGTCACTGCTGTTCTCTTCGGTATTCTTGTGAATGAGAGTATTCTATGAAACCTCTCTTTCCATCAATCAAGCGAAATAAAATAAGTCATTTAGGACTAAACTGTTGAAATAATGTGAAACATTTTTTTTTAAATGTCCTATAGAAGATAACACACAGTAGTCCATAAAATGTATCTCTAAAATCGTCTTTAATACGCAAATTTTGGCGGTTAACTGCTTACAATTTAGCATTTAAATATTTTAGTTTACTTTTTCAGAATATACGAAGAGGGGTAAACTATGACGACAGACAAAAGTATTAAGTGGAGAGTAACAACATCCTTTTGATTAATACTCTTCAGACTTCGAACAAGCTTCCTGAAGAATTGCAAGGTTTACAGAGAACAGCATGAGTTCAGTGAAGTATAGCTGCATGCAGTCAGGTCACAGCAAGCAAACACAACTAATATTTTTATTGTCTGATGATAATAGTGACCACAAACAATAAGTTCCAAAGCAAAGGCTTCAAAACTATTAGGTTTTCTTATGGAAATCAAACAGTAATCTCACGTGTGTCGTCTACAAATTTCACAAATAAATTAAAAAAATCCAAAATGTTTAGAAGAGAATTCAAAAAAAAAAATTGCTGTTTTAGACCATTTGAACAGGAGTTGCAACATTCCGGCAGTCAGTCTGTGAATGATCGAACATCAGCGAATATCTATGACATGGGTTTGCACTCACTCACGCACGCACACACATTGTCTTTATGAATGTCACGACTAGTCACCTGCTGCGTTACACTTCTGTGTGCGTGTTTGCGTCGTCGTACGAGTCCACTCCCACCTGCGAGGGCGCTGTGTACGAGTACTGCAAGAAAACAACAAACAAAAGCGAATGACGCCTCTTTCAGGGCATAGAAAGTAAATTAGCTTTACAAATTACAATTGTTACAGATTGAATATGAATATTTTAGTCGATGCAGTATTGAAAGATAGCCACTAGTATATTTTTAGGTTATATTTACGAGACCAAGAACATTTGTTGTTTTGCTTATGGTATATAGAACGAAAGGAGACAGGGCAAACAAGTAAACAGCTCACAGACAATGAGGACTCTTTTGTATTTACCACAACAAAGATAAGACTAAAACTGTCCAGTTTAGCATGTAGCACACAAGGCAAAGCACACAGGAGATACTCTACAATAACACTCCTACAAAGAAAACGGTCACCAAGGAATCTGGAAGCAGACTGGATGTACACAAGACAGCGGAGGCGTGGTTAAAGAGCTTATTCTTTCCGTCCTGCTGGACAGGTTTGACTTTGCAGGTGGACTGACAATCTAAAATCTGTAACTCCTCTAAGAATTCTAGCCGACACAAAGCTAAACATTTGGTTACAAAAGATGCGAGATGTGTATGGAGGAGGTAGAACAAGAAAAATGTAATGAATGTACAGTGTTTACTTTCCTTTGTCTTAGAGCTGCCAATTGCAGTTTTTAAAATATGTTAAAAATTAAAAATTTTAGTTACATCAGTTTTTTTAAAGATTTGTCTTTCTTCTCAAGGCTTCAGTGTAAATAAATGCACTAGATCGATCTCCAAGCCAACTTGACTTCACAAAGTTAAGCGACAGGGACCACTGTAGGTTTTGTAGCTGACAATTTCTCAGAAAGTAACGCTGTGAAGATTCGCTGAAAGATTAAGTGTTTGCATTTTAAAAGATGTGAACTATCTTAGCCTCACCTACGTAAAGCAACACAGGACAAAAAAAATCATTATGCTGAAGCAAAAATAAAGAAAAAAAAATGACATAAAAAGCAAGCGGTGCAGTGAACCACGCTCACCAGTTTGTCACGCACAGTGTTCATTGATCGTTTGTTGCCGTTCATATGACGATCAGAACTTGACGAGTCCAAGTGACCCCGGAAAGACAGTCTCGCTTTGGATCTCAATGAAGACCCAAACGTGGTCTGACAATGAAGAATAGCTTTTATTAATCTTTTCTTTTCTAGTCACCTTAACGCGATGCATTTATATTTAAGGCAAAGTAGGTTTGGTTTCAGACTCATCCAGACTGAAAAGTTTGTTAAAAATATAAGAAGAGATTTGGTTTGGTTTGATTGAAGCGAATGTGGAGTGAAAACAAGATTTGGAAATAGTGATTTTATACATTTATAGTGTCACTGCCCATGTGAATATTTTGTAGGTGTGTTTTAACTGCTGGATATGGAAAGAAGAAACACCACAAAGTTAAAAAAAACAGAGTTCTTCAAGGCAGATTCATCTTGTGAAAGAAGTAACCTAGGGGCTTGTCAATGCTTTCTACGGAGCTTTATAAGCAGGTCTTCTGGTGAACTTCCATTGACTCTGGCCCCGTGACAAGCTCCAGAATACTGTTCTGTACTTTCCAGATGGGCGTCAACGGTCATGGTACTCAAAGTCCGGTCGCTGTCCATAGCAAAGAGACTGATCTCTTTGTGGAACTTTATTTTTGACCGCATGGTTCGCAATAAATGTGCACGGCTCGCAGTGGTTGTGCATGGTTCGCAGAAATTGTGCATGGTTTGCAGTGACTGCATGATTGGCAATGATGGTGCATGCTTTCAAAGGAAGTGAAAATGGACATTTCTATTTTCAAATACATCTCATGGTTTCTTTCTACCCAAAGAAGACACACAGAGGATAACAACATTTTACAAAACATCTCTTTCTCTCCTTTTTTTCTCTCTCTCTGTATTATTACACATTCACACAGTCGGTGTGAAAGACGTGCATTTCACAACAAAAGCAATCTTGTGTTTGTGCTTTGGGAGAGTGAAGTGATCATGAAAGTGTTCTTCTAAAAAGGGTGGGGAAGTGTTTAAAGGATTACTGTAACACACATATGTTTAGGCTGGACAACAGGGCCGAGATGTAAAACATTCCAAAGGCCATCTCTCCTACACGCCTACACACTTGTATAGCCACACACATCATTGTGCTTGAAACTTCGCTACCTACAATATTGTTCTTCTTACCTTGAATATGGAAGAGTCTGCTGCTTACCTTGTACTTGGAAGAATCAACTTTGGATTTGTAGAAAAATTCGATGGCGGCAGAAATTAAAGCTGTTGCTAGTCCACCAATTAAAATGTAGAAAATACCAGCCACGTTCTGCAGCGTTAGCGCACTCTGAACTCCTTCCTGCAAAAAATTTAAAAATTGTAAACAATGCTATTGTCATAATTGTTACTTGTCTTGTATCTATGTTAGTTATCATTAAGCTGTGGAATTCTGTGTATGCAACAAGAACAAAACATACAAACAACTACTGCTCTATACGATAAAATTTATTTGGTATTATTTTCATGCAAAATTTGCCTTTTCATTAATATCAATATTATGATTTGGGGGAAAAAACGTTTACAGCAATTTGTTATAATTTACCTTGGACGATCTGGCTTTAGGACATTCACCTTTGTTGAACCACCAATCCTTCTCAAGGGCTGCTAGGACTCCCTTTTCGCGAAGTTCAAGGACAGCAAAGTTTAGTTGATTCCTGGCACATTTCACCATAATATTGAGCAGTTCAAAATTGTTTGAAAAACATGCATCAAGAAAAGATTATATTTCTCAGTGCTTAAAAATATTATAAGTATGGTTTAATTACTGCTCTATTTCTTATTGCCGGAGCCACACATTTGTGACGAGAGAGTAGGGCTTGCAGTTCCCCTACTTCACATAAAGTAAGGGTTTGGGATGGAGTGTGTTTGTAACAAAAACAGTAATCGTGACTAAGGATGATAATTATTAAAAGTACACCGCAGACAGAAAGTTTTTCTTGGGTACATGGCCTGTCCTACTCACTTCATGTCTGACCCAATAGGCGTTGCTATGCCGAAGCCATTGGAGTTGAGGTTCTGTCCCACCATCATTGTATCGCACGGCTTTCGCTGGTTGTTGTAGTCATTGGTGGTGGACTCCAGCAGGAAGGCGTACTTGCCGTTTGATTTGCGCACTCGCTCTATGCCTTCCTCCACGCTTTGAACAAACACACTAGGTGTCGCTGAAGTCATGTACGCCCACATTCTTTGGTAAAGCTGTACCTTGGAGTTCTGAGGGAAACAGACGGCAACATGTACTACAAAACATCTTAATTTTACAACCTAATTAACAGATGGAGGATAACACAGGGTCTGTTATTTTTAGTATGTACAGTTTGTAATGGTGTTTTCAACTGAATTTAGCATAGAACATTTCTGTTTTCTGAGTATGACAAACCCAAAATCAATACGGAAAACACATATATTTCAAAATGTGGCACTAAACTAGTTTTAATTGTGTTGCTTATCAAAGAAAACCCATTGGATTTAAATGTTTCTTTCATTTAGACTGTAACTATACATTTTTATTGAGATCAACGTCTACCTGTTATATACTAAACTATAGAAAACTCTTTGCCGAATAAGTTTGAATAGTAAATGGTAAAACTATTAAAAGAAGTTCTGATGTCCAAGGAAAGACAGACCAGAAGCTTTGTAGTGTCCACAACTTGAGTGACGTTTTACATAATGCTCTTGAAAGAAATTATTTAATTTTTAAGAAAAGCAGTTATGTGAGTCCCACATGCAAAGATAAATTTACATTACCTGGAAAAACGATCTAGTGCTTCCGGAAGCAATGGTTCCATACTGAATATCTGTCTGCTTGGCCAAGTCTTCAGCAGAGTCTATGGGAGTGAGCATCCTCTCCACTGTCAGGAAGGCCGCCAGGTTGGCAGTGTAAGATGAGATGATGATGAGTGTAAAGAACCACCAGACACTTCCCACTATTCGCCCAGACAATGACCTAGTGGATAATCAGCATATCACGAGCAAAACGCAGACGCATTATATCACGAGGCAAGATACTTTCCTAAGCCTAATAAACCCAGGAAAAATAGACATTCTTCAGAAGACTGGCATCTTTATTGACCTTTTGCTACTGCGACCTGGATTAAGTCAATCTGGAATTGCAAAAATTGTTCTGGTACGTATGGCACCAGAAGATATATACCCGCCACAAAAAGCTATTGGTGTACTTAAACACGCCATATGCTACACTGGGGTGAACAGGAAATATGATGATAAAAAGAAGAAGAAGAAGAAGAAATATTTAAACACATTGCTTGAAAAAATGTTTGAGCTTCATTGCTTTCAAAGATAACATATCTGACTACTTCTTTATCAACAGTCGAACAAGAGGCCCATCAGCATAGGAAACATAACTTGAATTTTTAGTGTTGTGGAGAACTCTGAAGTTCATCATTTAACATTTGAAAAATCTTTTAGATTGATTGGTTTCATTATAATATTTTATACATCAGCCAGATTTCTATTAATTTAATGTAAAAAAAGAGCAGAGACTAGTCAAGGAAACCTCCCTAATGTGAGCGTACCTTGGAGAAATATCGCAGCCCTGCTGCATGAAGGCTCCCAAAGAAAACCACAGAGAGTTGGATATGCTGAAGTCGTTGGTGACATCATGCTGTCCAGAGAGGTGCCATTCATTGGGACTAAAGCGACTGACGAGGAAGAGAACGACACTGACCCCGATGTAGGCGAAGACGATGCACATCCAGATCTCGTAGGACAACGGATCCATGAAGCTGAACACATGGGCTTTGTGGTTCATGGGCTTCTTGATCATGATGGAGATGCCCAGCGACATGAAGGGCTTGGTGAAGTCTATCACCTTCTCCCGGTCGGCAGTGATGGTCAACGGGGCGATGGCCATGTCAGCTTCCTAACCGACAGGAAGACGTGTGCATCATGGGTAAGGTCTTGACTTCTGCTCTCGTGTTACTGTAATACTTCTTGTTATCGTCATACGTTTTTACATAC
The DNA here is from genome assembly GCF_003073045.1 of Pomacea canaliculata. Taxonomy (NCBI): domain Eukaryota; kingdom Metazoa; phylum Mollusca; class Gastropoda; order Architaenioglossa; family Ampullariidae; genus Pomacea; species Pomacea canaliculata. The sequence continues at coordinate 20,124,576 of NC_037592.1, read as the reverse complement.
TACCCGCTCTCGTTTTACTGTACACATTACCTGTATTCCACTCATGTTACTATAATACTACCAGGACTTGTACAGAAAATTGGAGCGAGATATACGTCGATTGGATTTAAGAAGAAAGATAAAAGAATAATATCCGTAAAAGTTTGTTTGTAATCCAAAATTCGGTATGTAAAGTGTGAAGAAATTTATTTGATACTTTTAAATTATTAAAAAATTTTAAGTAAAAATTTTCAATATGTCAATAAAGGTGTTAACTATGAAAAACAGTTCAGTCTAAAATATTCTTGATTGAAAAAACCAGCCAGTACTCGTCACCATCAAGCTTGTGCAACCTATAAACTCATTCACGTATTTTCGATGTGTCGATGTTTTTTTATAGGTATAATCACGATTGAATTTTTAAATTTTCAAATGACATTCTTGGAGAATTTTAAACTAATGTCGGATGCCACACTCATTATTTACCTAAGATATAAATTCATTGGCAATTGTTTTTAAAAGCTGCAATAATCTATGAATATTACGTGTGTACGCAATTTCATACTAGGGTGTTAATAAAATGTGTTAGTTTGCGACTATTGATAGTAAGCTTTGTTAGGAGACAAAAGTGTGTACATACATGCCGGATCAACTCTCCACCATTCCATTCCAGGTGCCGTTATCCAGTTCACGGCCATAGTTGCCGTCGTTCACAAACTGGATGTGATAGTCAAAGTGAAGTTTTCTGGAGACTTCATTAGCCAGGTCTATGCAAAATCCCTCCAGATTTTCCTTGGCTATTGGTGGCCTTCCATCACTGTTAGCCATGGACTTATACATGACATAAGGCCGTGACTGTGGAGACAATCAGACTCGAGTCAAACTCCGCATGAAAGTGTAATTAGTGGCATGAGACAGGATCTGAGTGACCTGTCCGTCAGTAACACAAACTAACACAGGAGAAGCAACTGAAACCAAGACAGTTTAGCTAAGAAACAAATCAGTTAAGGCACTGGTGAAGGACAACATATTGCATGTTTATCTTGCGTTCATTCGGAACAATACACTGGTCAAGTAACCAACAAAGATAAACATGGATGACCCGGACCTTGTCCGAGGTCAAAGGGACGATAACTGCTGACTTGTCTTCTACCCTCCATGTTCCCACTCAACCACTTCTCACGTACGCACGCTCTCGCACTCAAATACACCTCGGCATGTGACAAGAAGTACAAACACAGCTGTGTACACACACGTGATGCTCATCGTTATCACAATTATTAATATTAGAAATCCACATTGAACCATACAGGACAAGCTAACAACAAGCTGACAAACACTCATACATCACGAACAGAATAAAGATCAAAGACTTAGGAGAGTGAAGGTGGCAATGCTCACCAGAATGGTTGTCACTCTTTGTGTCTTGTTGACACTTGCTGCCTCTGCGTGGTTCATGAAAAGACGAGGTTTCTCTACTTTCAGTTCTCCCGTTTTCTGTCTCCAGAGTCCTACCTACTCAAATGAAAGGGACACAGAGTGGTTATTACCAGAAAAAGCTGCATAAACGATGTTGATATTAGGTATGTTTATTGTGTTTCTATTTATCAACATTTACAAGTGTTGGTGTATATTCATATATACACATGAATACTCTGTAACAGTATACTACAAAATACTATATCACTGTAATGATAAACATAGACAAACAGTCAAAGTATGATGTGGATGTATTAACATTGCTGCTGTCATCATTATTTACAGAGCAGTCACTACAGTAACAACTACAGTTTGAACAGAAGGAAGAACAGTAAGATATGAGAGTGATACAGCGCGATTTTCACGACGGAAACATGAAAACAGAGGAACATGAGATGACATCCTTGCTCTACTTTCACAATTCAAACATTTGTCGCACTTTTGCTGTTCCTCGGTTCATGGCCACGTTGTACAGGTCCAGTGCGAAGTCCCGCCTGTGGCCGGTGCTGTCGAAAGCCACGGTGCCTGTCACGCCTTCAAATTCTACCTGAATGAACAAGCAGTGAACTGTGAACCACACCTGTTATTAATGTCATCCTTCACAAAAATACGGCATCAATATGAAATGCAGTCTGAAAGATAAGTAGTTTCTCTTATAATTCCCTCGTGTTTGGTATAAAGAGTTATTGTGGAAGGTGGTGTGTGGAGATTTCATATAACCTTTAACAGTACGTAAGATTGCAACCAACTTGGAATACACATGAAAATACTAGCCAACTCTCCTGGCGACACGAGAACTGAACTTTTTAAAAGTCTTTCCATGTACTTTCCAACATTCACGTAAGGAATAAGAATTTGATGTTGAACAAAGCCTGTCCTTTCTGAATAATTTCTCTCTCTCACTCTCTCTTTGTTGTTTCTCACACAGACACACGCATGCACGCTTTCTCAGACTCTAGGACACACACACGCACACACCTTTTTCATCTCCTGCAGAATACGCGCGCCGAAGCCACTCTTGACCTCAGACTCATCCGTGCACTTGATGACCTTGTTTCCTCCAGAGGTTAGAGCCTCGTGTAAAAATGTTTTATCAGAGTCTAAGATACTTGTGAAGGCCCTCGTGAACACCTGAACAGCGTCCACTGCCAGCGCCGCCTCGTACTGCAAAGATCATTTGAACATAGAGCTCAAGCAGCGAAAAGTGACTTTTACTTACAGCTCGGTGTTGTTTAATATTTACCAATGTTAAGGAATACAGTACTGTAACATATACTCACACACTCACATAACTCAATCAGTTCAGTATGTAGTTCACTGTCTCAGTACAACTAATTGTGAATAAAGCGGACAGAGTGGCCAAGAAATTTGTATAAATGTTACGAAAAGATATTCTGGATGTTACTGCCGACGACAGTAAAATAAATGTCACAGGTCACGTGGGAGATGTGACTTGATGTGATGCAATATGGAGATGAACAACAGACAGAAAGAACTGACTTACACTCATGCTTTTAGTGCCTGCTCCCGGCCACTGCTGCGGGTCTAGTTTCTCCCATTTGTCCATTAATATCTGTGCTGATTCTCGGTTGGGGTTTACCATAGAAAACCCAGTGATGTTCATACCTCCTATCCGGAAGTTGGTAAGATTCATTTCTAGCATGCTCTGAAAATAAATATTTGTTTGTTTAGGAATGTCTTTAAGTTTTAAATATAAATGTGTAGGAAATATCTGTGCCCATCAAAAATCTAGCGGCTACTCTAACAGGTTGCGGAAAAACCAGCAAACCATTTTACAAAGAAGAGCGATTGAAGCTTTTTGAAAATCTTTTCCAAAAGTGTCTTATCGGTTATTTGGCAAACTATATAACTGGACACTGACAGAGAAAGGCGATTTTAAAGATTGATTGAGTTCATAGAGTTCTTTGGACATAATTTCTGACTGCCAATCTGGTTGATAACAATCCTTCACCTATTTTTGTAGGCCTTTTGGAGAGAGGACAGAAGAGGAATCACGTGAGAGAAAAACACGACAAAGAGGTTTTACAACATTGCGATATTTAATTTGGTTATTTTTTATACTCACCAAATCACCTAATAAAAAGTGAAACTTTGAATTATTTATGTCTGTGTCCCGCATCTGCAAAAAAAAAATTTGAATTTGCAGATGTCATATCATTATTAAAATGGCGACAATTGTACATTCCTCCTATAATGAGGTGATAAGTAAGATAAAGTCTTTTGAATATCCTGAATGTCTCTTAATGTGAAATATTCGAAGATAAACATATCGGTATTTATGCAATTGTAACAAATCTGGACATCAAATATTCAGGCTTTCAGTTCTGCTACTCAGTGCCTGTGTAAGTCCCTGGTAGTTCCTATTCTGCTGTAGAGAGAATCCAGGCAATGGAGACCAAGTGCCTGAGGGAGAATCTCTGAATTTGCGACATTGAACACAAAACCAATAACTTTGTACTGAACAGGGTCGCCACCCTTTGTACAACTAGACACCCCATTCTTGCAACATTGAGCTGGTAAAGTTCATCAGCAAGACACCGGAACACCGTCCTGTAGGAGTGACTGTGTGTAGTGGGAGGGGACTAACCATGGTATAGCCTCAGTTGCTGGCATGGGGTACAACAGCCAGCCAGCCACAAACACACGCTAGCGTTCGAGGAAGAGATATTTGTATAAACATTTGCGCTGAAAAAGCTTGAGAACTTTAATTAACCGAGTGACTAGCTTTGTTAATTACAGAGAACTACACAGGTTGGAGGTAGACTAAGAGATATGAAGACATTATTAAAAGTCCTTACTACTCGGAGTATGATCTGCTCGGCTTTGTCCACGTGTACATCCAAAACAAACCGCCGCATCTCCTTCTCGCTCTGCTTGTACAGCTCCTTGATCATGTCGTAGCAGTTGACACCAGTCGTGATGCGCTTGGCGTCTATACTCAGAAACTTCTCGTGCATGTTGACAGCTTGAAATAGTTGTTGAAGTCGTATGAGTCCTGTAATATTTACATCATAAAATGAATTGATCCTATATTGAAACAATGTTCTAAGACGGAATAACTAGGTGGCACTCGAAACAATTATATTAAAAAAAACGATAATCAGGAAATAAATCAGAAAAATAAGTAAATAGAAAACATTAAACCTTTGCCTAAAAGTACAATCATTATATTACAGTACTGTCCTGTCATTATTTTGAACATAGCGTGTCCTCGAGTTTCACGAAAAAGTAAATTAGGAAAATCAACTAGAAAATGACAGTCGTTACCTTCGTCTGAATCATATATGTAATACACTTTATCCCAGCCATAATGGGAGATGACAGCAACAAGAGCGTTGACATAGATGGGCCGCATGTATATCTGAAATGAGGTGTTGGATGAGGTGTTCTGAGCCATACTGAAAGTGACGAATGGGACCTTGAAGGTGTTGGTGTAGGACTGGATGGTGGCCATTGACGAGGCGTTGGATACACCAAAGATGGCAAAGTCTCCCCTGGATAAATGCCGGCACACTGAAACAGAGAAACACGAGTGAGCCCTACAGGTGTGCTGCTTACCTGCAGGTTAGCATGTGACTGTGTTGTAGCCGTGCATAGTGACACTTCTCCCTGTAGTACCTACCCATTGTTTTCAGGGAGTGACCTTTGTGTTCTACAGAGACTGTCACTGCTATGACCATCGGGTACAGTCACACCCTAGTGGCTACTGGATGAAAGTTTGAATAAGCGTCTTATTATATTTATTAATATAATAATAAATAGTGCCAATACCTTGTATAAAGTACATTCGATGAATTTTCTGATGCGTTCTTGTGGTAGTTACTTAACATTTAACGTGGACGTTCCCATGTGTGATCTCTCTTCACTCCAATATTTATGTAATGGAAAGAAACGCGAAATATCACGAAAATTTCAATCGAAAAATTATGTCGATATCATATTTGGCTTCTTCTTGATAATGATGTAAGGATTCTGTGCGTTTTTCAAACGTAAACTTAAAGCTTTTACAGGCTGAGTAAGCATGGTGATTATGTCCTTCACTCGAGTCACTCGGTGAGTATTCTGAGGTACTTGGTGCAAAATTGATTGATGTGTGCATCCTCATTGATGCTGACTGCTCGACTGCTTGATATGCTGCTGCTGCTTGTTCCATGGTAATAACGATTTGAGGATGTTGACCTTGTTATGTTCTCTGTTACCTTTTGAAAAGGGAAACCGTATGTAGAAATATCACTGCTCACCTCATGCCTCGTTATAAGACAGACAGACAGATGGACTGACAGACAGACAGGCAGGCAGACAGACAGACAGACAGACAGACAGACAGACAGACAGACAGACAGACAGACAGACAGACAGACAGACAGACAGACAGATAAGGAAGATCTATATGTTTATACCGCTGATTCTTGGTTATTGAAGTATGTTCATAAATAGAGACGGTGTCGAATACTAACAGTTGGTAGTCATATGTGTGTTGTTCTGTCTGAAGCCCTTGCTCCAGAAAAGCTACAATCAACAGAGCGCGACCTGCACATCCCGAGGCCATCTTGTGATTTGTGAGGGAAGGAGCATTAGTCACGTGTGTGTGTGTGTGAGAGAGGCTTTCCTTCAATGGAGAGATAGAGAGAGCAGTAAATTATCATCACAGAACGTGACAAAATATTGTCCTTCGTGGTTACTGTGAGAACTCCTGGGATAATGGATAGAGATATGCGGGCTTAAGACTCCGCTTGGGTGGGAGAGAAGCGGACGAAAGAGCCTTTGAACAAACACTTTATGTTGCTTGTTTATCAGGAAGTAAATTATCCACACTAATTATGATCAAGGAAAAAATTCCCCAAGAATTCGTCTAGGTAGAAAATATAGAGGGATAGTGTCGAAGACATTTTTTAGATAATTAACGAAAAGCTATTTTTTCATTGGACTGCGCAAGGTGCTTATACAGAGTATAAATGTTTGCATCAACTCATGCGGTGAGAGAATGCAATGGGTAAAACATTTTTCAGAGCTATTTAAAATCAGCATTTCAAAACATTTGTAGAAAAAGATTTTTTGAGACCAAATGTTTAGACCACTTGTCTTAATCGTTATGATAGTGAGCTGTAGGTAAGTAACAACACTTACAGACCTGGTTCTTCCTACTTCATCGTTAATTTTTCTGTTACAGTATTCTTCAGTTTTCGTGAAATCATAAAAAAAGACTATTCGCTACATCTTGTGGGATTTTCACAGAAAACTGAGAACACTACCCCAGAGTTCAGCTTCTTGCATTCTCACACTTCAGACTGGAGTCTGTGTGGAGCCAGTGGCTACAACACGTATCTCAACATTCGTTTAATCTGCCTCCTTCCTTGCCAGCCATTCCGACTGAATGTAATTTCTCCAGGAAGTTTGACGGTTCGGTAGCCATTCCGAAAGAGAATTAATTGACCTTAAAAATGACTGTCTTATTTATGAGCGGTACGCAGGCTTGCAGTAGATGGTCGTCCCAAACTCGGGGAGATGTGGCTTGAAAAATGAGGACATAAGGGGAATACGACTAGCCTTTAATGGTGATGCCGTCTCGTCTGCCCTCATCACCATGGTGATTAGTTTTGATGTCGCAGTGACCCCCAGCATCGTCTACCTGTTTAGTCGGAGCCTGGTGGCTAGACGAGGTGACTGGTGGTGGCTGCAGCGCTGCTGATTTCACAATCTATTCACACCCTTATTTATTTCTTCCACAGTTTCTGTTATCCCAGGGAGCGTCACTGCTCTCTGTTTTCCCATAGAAATGTGCAAATCAATCTTATTTTATTAGCTGCAATCCAAGTATTCGCTCCTACTACTAGGTGTGTAGACTGTTCTGTTGTATTTTAGGTGCTAACGATGTAGTTACATGACACTCATTGTTTGTGAGTTTTTACTTTATTAAATGAGCTAACATGTTGACACACGAAGTTTTGTAGAAAGTCTGATTTCAGTATTATTTTTAGACATGTTCAACTTTGCTTTATAAAGGGAAGAAAAGTATTAAAAAACTGGTGAGAGGCATAGTACACTTATAGGACAGCTACAAAATAGATGGTATATAAATTTCTTAGAAACATTTGACTACACAGAACACTGTGATTCAGGACAACTGATCAAATGAATTATTTTGTCGAATCAGATCTTTAAACGCTTTTGTTTAAACAACAATTTATTCTTTCCGAAACAGGACTACTGTAATGTCTCACTGTTTTCAGTACTAATTTCTCACATATTTGTTTTGCACACTGGTGCCAGTAGATGTCGCTAAGTGCTGCCTGACATTGTGTCCAGCACGTCTCCTGTTTATGTCTGGCAAGACTGTGTATACCGTCCACATTCCCACTGATGTCACCAGACTTTAATAACTCCAGAAATGTTCACTGTTATTATCACAAACAACAACCCCAGCATCTTTATGATACGCTGCTGGTTGTGCATCTGGTGATTGTTATTATACATCACGCCTCAGCAGAGCGAGTGTAAGAGAGAGTGTGTGGGTTCGCATCTTACATGTTTTGATTGTCATTTACTCTCAGTCTGAGCGCAAAGGTTTGTATCTTGAGATTAACGGTGAAGCTGTTTGGAACAAGTGACAGCTAAATAAAATAATGTTTACATATTATGCATCTACCAGTCATAAACACAGAGCTGAACTGCGTGGCACACACACCCACGTTGTTGTCGCTGCATGCGACGTCAGGGACAACGCCTACGCCATTGCATCTCCTGTTGCTGTCCACGTGGGCGACTGTTTGTTTTCCTTTCGCCTCGATGTGCAAGTCCAAGAGTTAGTTGTGGGCGACATATTGATGCTGATCTCATTGTATGTACAGGTGGGAGGATCGCCATCTACCCACTCTACATTTAATGTCCACGCTGCATGTTACCCGTGTTGTCGTTCTAGTTCTCAAGGCAGGTGGCAGGATCATCAACAGTTACTTTAAAATGCAATCAGATACACAAGTGTTTATTTAGTGATTTCCAGGCTGAATGGACTGATTAATTTATTGACTGATTGACTTTCATTCATTACTCTCATTCTTCAGAAGTAAACCTCACAATAGTTACTGAGATAAATAAAAATTGTAACGAAAAAGCAAGGACAGACTGGCGGCAGGCTAGAAGAGTCAGTAGAGGAGTAAGATACGACAACGGCGTGATGGGGAAGTATGAGTCCTGTGCTGTTTGAATTTTTAACAACCAACAGGAAAGAAACCAATCGCTTTTTACTAGCCTGTGACTACCTTTTTAGTATGTAGATTTGAAATTTGTAACTGCTGTTTAATAAGCTAAGCTTAACGACACCTAGGTCTACCAGACATATGCTAATTTTTTCCCGGAATGCCTTGGAACTAATGATAATGAATGGTCTCCACAAGGCTTTTACTTATCCATCTGTCACATTAAACCTTACAAAATGTGTACAAGGAGACTGGATGGTTTGTAACGAAGTTGTAGTGTTAATGGTGGAGCAAAGTTTGTCGTGGTCGTGGTGTTGAGGATGGTGTATGACTGCGCCTTGCTGACGTGCTCGGAAAGTCCTCATTTCCGTGTCATAATTCGGACTATCGTTCTTACGCAGACCGTGGTCAGTAATTTCATTATGATTCGTAGCCAGAGCAATTACCGCCAAGCAGAAGAGTGGGTGCGGGGGAGGAGGATGCTAAGCACGAGTAGCTGTTAAAACAGGGCAGGTCCCCCGGGGCCGCCACTTCATCGATTTCCCCCGCATCACCAGCCCCCCGGCATCTCCACCAGGCTGCCTCCCCTCGCTAGCTTTCGCTCTTCTCATCTTCTAATTAAGGTTTCTTTTATATTAAAAAGTTCGACGAATGCTTCTTTCTTATCGCCTTATTCCTCAGCTGTAGACACGTAGCAGTGCACACAAGGTGTCTGCACTCACCTTCAGCTAACAGGTGCACCTTCTCGCTCGTTTCGTGTGTTTCAGTGTGAACCGGTGTGTTCCTCCTGTTCCCATCCCCCTTTCCATCTTAAAATTGTTAGAGTTAATGTAAATCATTTCATCTTATATGTTCCAAATACATGTGGTTATCTTTCTGTATGTAAATAATTCCATCCTGTATTTTCCGTCTTAATCTTTCTGCATGTAAATCATTTCATTTTTATAATTTCCTTCAACATGTAGTAATCTATCTTTATGCATATATCTAGTCGATGCCTTCATTTCGCGGTTTTTCTGTTAAAAAAAAGGATGTTTTCGCAATTACCAGAAGTTTCCATCAGATTTTATTCGTTAATTAAAAAAAATTGTGTTCATTCATTCTGACATTATCTTTCGTTTCCAGTATAGATACATCGCCGTCTTTTCATAACCAAAATGTAAGAACATGAACATTTTAGTGTATTTGTAAAAATTTTCTACGAAAAAACTCCAAGCAGGCGTAGGAGTGAGTCACAGACCCAACGATCGATCACGTGATTAGTACAAGAGTATTCCCATCATGCTCTACGAATGCGAGACGTGAACTGTTCTGGCTGATTCAGAAAAAAGCGCAGGCAGTTGAGACGAGTGCCTAAGAACACTACTTCCACTTCCTTACATGGAGGGTAAGACCAACGAATTTTTATCAAGCATGGCCGCCATCCTCCTGGGTACAGTGAAGTGATGCTAGCTGCTCTGGCTTGGTCACGTGACCAGGCACGACCCACTAAGACCCTTCATGGAGGATGGTCGACGCGTAGGTGGACGTAAAAGAACTGGCTGGTGAACATAAAAGATTAGACTGGTCATTTCATTCTGGAGTTTCCCACTGCCGGTGAAGTCAGGAGGCCAGCACTTGTACATTCATTCAAAAACCAGTAAAGCAGCCTCGCGGAGTCAAGGGCAAGTATCATATAAATAAACATACATACGAAGAAGACATAATAATAGTAGACGGCAGTATGGAGGATAATAATCAGTTACATCCAGAGCAGTAGAGAAAAATTATCCCGAATGAAAATGTTTCTGTAATGTTTCAGAAAAACTAGCCAGCTACATCTCACCCTGGTGGTAAAACCTGGTGATGTTGGAGGTAACCGGACGGATGATGGGTGGAGATGCGCTACTGCTTGAGCGAAGAGGAAAAGAATGGCCAGGCCACCGACGTGTTGTCACGTGACGATGTTGGCACACCAACGGTAGTCATCCCCCTTCCGTTGTCACCTTACTTATCTACTGTTGTCCTGATCCACCCCTCACTTTCTCTGCCCCTCCTAAACATCCACACCCCGCTGACATGTTCCTCCCTAACTGCTCTGACCACTACTACTGCCCTGCCTCCTCATCCCCGCTCATTCACCCACCGAGTGTACACTGTTTAGAAACTCATGTTACCTGTCTTACTCTAACCTTACACTAAAACTTGTTTATATTTCTTACCTTAGCCTTCACTATACATCTCAGAAAACCTGTTTCTGTTTTAGGTGACGGGAGGTCTGCACCTCGGCCTCATGTTAATAAACACATTTAAGGTGTCCGTGTTTCGGCCCAGACCTCGCTTATACTCTTATCATTGTCATCGGCAAATAGAGAAGACGAAATAAAGGAAAGCGAAGTCGGCAGACAGGCTACATGACTACAGACTACTATGTCTGACTACAGCCTCCAGCACATCAACACCAAGACATGCTCTTTAAAGTTACTGGGCTGTAAGGGTGATCTTTGACCCCAGAGGCTGGCCTATGAACCTGTGATGTCGAGTTAAATATTACTTATCGAGGGCATGTCATACCTTTGGCTGGCAGAACTATTAATCTCTCGCAAGTAGAATGCCGGCGTTTGCTCCGTCTATGCTTAAAAGTTTCTGTTCGCAAATTTTTCATTAGCTCAACGTCCTTTAGGGATCCTGACAAGGAATAGATAGGTGACACGTGGAACCCTGGCTCATTTGGCCAGGGATGATTATATGCAAATGCCGTCTCCTGAGCCGCGGACGACGGTGGCCTGTGCCGACCCTGTCCTTGTGTAAGTGATGCTAATGCCCGCCTTACGCATGGCTTGCGTATCAATGACATGGGCGAGCTGAATCAACAGCCTGGCAGCACGTCCCTCCTGCACTTAATCGTGTCTGCAAACATTGCAGATGGAAGGATCAGCGAATCTGTCTCCTACTGCATACTGGCCGCCTCCTTCTGTCTGTCCATCTGCTTGCCTACGTACATGTTCACATGTTTGTGTGGTTTTTTATTATTATTATTATTGTGGGTTTGTTTGTCTGATTACTAGACTACGCGGTGTTTATGGTCTTGCATACTACTTACCAACACATCTCTTTGTCTGGTTGTTCTCCTCTACTGTTCTATCAGAGTGACATCAGTCAGCTATAAGATAAGTTTAAAATCTCAGCGTAGAGGGAAAAGTGATGGTTAGTTGAGCAACTTAAAATACATTTTAATGTTTTTATTTTTTAACACGAAGCCGGTTGTGTGGGTTGTCATCTACAGCAGCCGCTCACTGATTTAGGAGTGCTTCATTTTACTCTCGTACCTCTCTACCTTGCCATGATGCCACTCGTGCCCCCTGCTTCCGGGTCAAATCCCACTATATCCCCCTCCCCGGGTCTGTCTGCGACTATTTTTCAAAAACCTTACAGATAAAGCATGGGATGCGTAGTTAGTGGATGACCATACACTGTTACTGCTAGAAAGTGGAGTAGAGAAGATACTCTGAGGTTGTTATGGGGTGAAAAGTGAGGTGGTTGAGGTACAAAATAGGTTTTCAAGAAAAATAATCTGGTATTGTGAAGAAGTCCAAAAGGAAGTCTTTTCAAGTCTGTGCATAAGAACAGATAATTGTGATAATATTTTTACTCTAGTACTACGACTTGTATTTATTTATTTTTGATAGGGAAAAAGAATTTATAACATTCTTAAATCGTATTTGATGTAAATCTATGTTAAACGACCCTGTCACATTTTTGTCTATCTTTGTTTCTGTTTTCATGCAGCACCTGACAGGAGTAATAATGCCTGTACAGCTATACCCGTAGTTTCTCGGGACATTCTATTGAATAGGTGTCAGTCTGTTCTGCCTTATTAGACCAAGTCATTCGCAAGAATTCCGCAAATCTTCAGCACAAAGCAATATAAAGGACTGGATGAAACGTGGAGCATGCAAAGATATTCCGAAAATAAAGGACGGAACTTGAGGGACTGTGTTCGTGTGTGAGGAGTGGAAGAAACAAGGGTGTAGGGGTTGGGTGGGGTGGGAGAGCGTCTTGAGTCGAGACTTCAGTCCTGTCTGGACCCATCTTGAGGTCTGGGCCAAAACATCAGCCGCCCAGCCTGGCCACCAAATGAGATTGGGCACGATCATCAGCGGACTTAGATAGCCCCTGCAGTCGGTCGATAACAGCGATGCCGAAAACAGAAATAGAATGTTGCTGGTGAGGAGCGGGGTGGCCATGCCAGGGCTCTATCTGGATGCCCATTGAGGAAACCAGCGGCAATGACGTAGCACTGCGCATGGGACACAGAGGGGCAGTGCTGGCCAACTGTGTGACAGCGTGCACGCTTGTTTGTCCGTTGTCCATGTAAGTGTGTGTTTGTAACACATGTTGAGTCTGTTCTTGAATGTATACAGATACGTTTCTTGATTTAACATTAAATGTTCTAATTAGAAGTATACCATGATGCAGCCTGTCAGTACAGGTACCATCTCGACCATCTTCCATCCTTCAATCACAGGTAGAATGTAGACCATGAAATCAGCATTACGGGTATCATTATATTAAAAGAAATATATAGTTGTGTAATTTTACTAAAAATATTAATGCTTGACATTGTTCCTTTCGCAGTTTTATTTGAGTGTGGAAGGAGTGAACTACAGTTATCATGGCTTGTCCTAAGTGAAGCCTCTCAGACTCAGCCCCGACTGTCAGCTGGCGTCTGGGTGGCACTGGCACCGACTGATCTGTGATAATTGAGCTTTGGCAGCTGCCAGTCACAAAAACACATCGCCAGGCTGACGGCGAGAGATTATTGTGCTGAGGTGTTCTCTGGTCTCTTAGAGCCACCAAGAAAATATGAGGGAAAACGGCCACTTTTCTTCTCCCTTCTTCTCTTCCTCCTCCTCCTCCTCCTCGTCATCGTCGTCGTCCTCCTCCTCCTCCTCCTCATCATCATCATCATCATCATCATCATCATCATCATCATCATCATCATCGTTGTCTTATTCTTATTTGTCAGCCTCTGTCTTTGTATGTATGAGAAAGCGAGAGATCTCACACCTGTCGTCAGCTGTGACTTCCTGGTGCTGCTAAGTTTCAAAAAGTGATTCTCCTCCCATTTGTTATGCGTGTCTGCACTTGAAAGCATCAGTCTGTGTATTCTGCCTTCGCTATCCGTAAACTGCGTTTTCTGACAAATATCAATCAAGTGAGTGGCCAGCGTGTAGGAGAGAGTGTTTGATCACCACTCCACCAGAATAATCTCTCTCATTTTCTCTTTAGCCTTTGTGACATCCCCGTCCCTGGAAATCTTTGAACAGACATCGTAGAGTGGTGCAATTTTCTCTGTGTTGTTTACTCTTGGGACATAGCCATGACACCGAATCAAGGGCAGGAAAGCAAAGGGCAGCAGGAGAGGACTGGGCCCTGATTACAGATCGCTTTTAAAGTCCCTTGGTGTTTTGGTTAAAAAAAGCAGGTTGGTTGTAAGAGTGAGTGCACATCAAGGTATCCGAGATCCATCAGAGAGAATAAATTGCCGAAGCATGCTTATGCAAATACACCCACACATGTCTGTCTGTCCGTCTGTCTTCCCTCTTTACTTCGCTATTTTTCCTTCTTTCCCTCTTCCTCTTCTCTGTTTCTCTCATCGACTTAAGCGTCGTCTATTTTAAATGGGAGAATGACAACTCTCAGATAGACGATTCCAATGATAAAGATGGCGGTCAGATAATAAGGAAACATTGACACATTGCACACCGAAGTCTCATCATTTTCATGCCTCTGATACATAAATCTAACATGTTACATTAGTGTGAGAGTAAAATTACGAAAAGAGACCAAAACTGTCCTGAAATATTAGGAATTGTTAAGTTACCATAGAAACCGTAAGATACTATAACACAGAGATGCACACAGCATAATATAAAATGAGATGTCTATAAAGTATATGGAAATATGTGTAATCAGAAGTTGCTGCCAGCTTGCACAAGATGCATACACGAGTAAAGACAGACACAAGCTAATTTGCATTCACAATCACACATAAGCACACAGACAAACGTACGCAGGGACGCAGTGATTAAACAACTGGGCTATTTGGTCTCATCAATGTATAACCTGGGATCAGTAAGATGACTAAATATGTCTAAACTTCACATACACTTCAGATATGTTTGCAAAGTCACGGTTCCATGGCATTTTAATGTTTCTTCTGGTATTTACATCGTTTTGAAACCAGAACTCAGTAGGCGTCAATAATTTCCCAGTGTCTTTATTATTTTACTTTTTTATTAGCCTTTTTAATCATGCACTAAAGATTTGCAATGTTTTTGTGCTCAAAAAGCGTAAATTATTTCCCATTCTCTAATATATTTTTTTTAAATCAGCCTTTTTCATAATCTACCAGCGATATGCACTGTTTCTGGTGGCACACTAAGCAGCCAAGCTATATATGTTTCATTCTTGTGGAAAATGTTCATAGTTGTGTTCCATGAAAGCAACTTTCTTTAATAAAGATAATAACTTAACCTTAAATTTGTTCATTTCTCGAATAGCTGTTAGAGTTTGGTCTGTCATCAGAAATTAATAATTTAATTGATGTGTTATTAAAAAGATATTTATTAAAGGATAAAATAATTATAACACTTGTTGCATGTTATACAAAGCTGCTATTTATAATATATTAAAGCAATTTGTTTTATTTTGTAAAAGGAACCATCTTTTAGGGCAAAAGACTTTTTCTCTAGACCGCTGCCGTGTGTTGGTTACGAACTCAGACTAAGTCTGCGCCATGCACACCGGCGCTTTCCTTGTTTGTCGCCGAGCGCCATCAAATTTTGATGAAGAAAAAAATTGGAGGATTTAATGGAGGAAAAAATTCATCAACTAATGTTACAAGTCAAGGCCCAAAATGTCAACTGTACAAAAAAAAAGAGATACATGCAGCTCCATAACATCACCGATTTCATTTAAAAATATAAAGATAGGATAAAACGCAATAAACTCCAGAAATGAGGTCAAAGTGCACGATTTCAGAAGTAACCTTGCAATTGTGTGAAATGATTTCTTGGATGCACAACTGCAACTTTTAAACTATGTTGTTGATTGTATTCAGGTTTATGTCTCTGCCTATTTCAGTGTGAACTGTAAGCGTGCCTGCTCGTGTGTTTGTGTAATGAGACCAAGGTGAAGCTGCCATTGTCTGTGAGTTCTGTGAGTTCCGTTAGTCCACCGCCGTTAGTGACGTCGATAGGCCGCTGTCATTACCAACCTGCACCAGATAGAGCTCTTGCAGTTTCTCCACAGTGGAGCTCGGATCTGGCCATCAGCAAAGGTCACTTTGCAACTGAAGAAGACGAGACATTGTTAGACGTATTAGGACTGGCCTCCAAAATCAATAAAATCTTATCACAAAATGTCTTTTTCCTCCCAGCCTGGCGCACAGATGGCGGCGAGTGGCGCACGCGCAAATCACTGCCACGTGATTAGTTTTGCTAGGGATCTGCTAACAGGACCAAGTGGGAGTAACAAGCCACAGTAGTGTCACTGTACCACTGTGACTGCTGGGGACACTAGTGTCACTGTATCACTGTGACTGCTGGGGACAGTAGTGTCACTGTGGCTGTTGGGGACAGTAGTGTCACTGTACCACTGTGACTGCTGGGGACACTAGTGTCACTGTATCACTGTGACTATTGGGACAGTAGACACTACTGTCACTACCAAGTGACTAGAAGAAGAGTTGGGGAATTGTGATGCTTAAATTTGAAGTGTTCGTTATTAAAGCCAACATAGATGGGCTGAATTCATGTCACTGTTGCAGTGGCCATTGTTGAATTTGTTTCCTGGCAAACACCTGAAATTTAATTTCTCACAAATGACTTTGCGCTGACTAAAGTTTTTATAATATTGTTGGTGCTTTCACTTGTTAAGTCCTCCTGTAGTCAGACAGCAGTAAATATGACCGCTACAATGACTGACCAAGGTCTCGTCCGCTACGTACACAAGTACGAGTACCATAATGAGCACGCCATAGAAAGCACAAACAACTGAACACGTTACTAACCAATATTGACAACAGAAAAAATGAACACAAACATGACATTATTAGACAGTATTAAACAGTACAACATCCTCTGTGGTGTACTTACATGACACATACCCTCTAATATATTAAACAATCCAACATCCTCTGTGGTGTACTCACATGCATTGCTGACGGCGAAGCTGTCGGTGACGTCCAGGATGGAGGTCTCGTTCTTCAGCTGGTAGCGAAATGCGGGCGAAAATGCGGAATTGAAGCCTTGTACTTCATGTAGGAAAGCAGTCAATACCTGTACAGAGTTCTTGTCAAAGATGCCGCCTGTAAACAAACGCAAGACAAAGTATTAGAGCACAGATTCAAATTTATGTTGACTTTAGAGAATTTTCCACTTAAATATAGAGAGAGTTTTTGTTGTTTGGACAAAACCGCAAGTTTTTCAAAGGAACTGCAATGCTGGTTTTCTTTTCTTTGTTGGGGGAAGGAGAGGCTAATCGGGTCATTCAAACAAGAATTTACACATACTATGGACACAGTTTTTAGAGTAAATAAATAAATCTAGTATTTATTTAACTGTGTTTCTGACAAAGATCATTTCATGACAAAGAGCAGAACGCACCTAAAGTGTCTGTGGACATTCCGCATCAGTCTGTAACAGCTGCAAATATTTCTGTTTTCAAAAAATGATTTGTAGACCTACCGCTTGGAGCATTTTTTCCCACAAACATTAAACGAAGTTAACCGTTTAGCCATGTGAGCAAAATTAGACAAAATAATTAATATTTAAAATACTAAATGGATAGAAAAATCTGTACAGATGCTCGTACACAGTGAATCAAGTTTGACGACCAGTGTAAGTTTTTAGAATAAATTTTTTAAATATTGCAATAAAAATAAAAGTTAATTAAGAAAAATCGAGGAAAATTCTATTCAATGTAAATATGTAACAGTCTATTACCTCTTACAAAATGTAATCCACTTTGTTTAGTTAAACAATTATTTACGTTTCTGATTTGTTTCCCTTTTATTTCAAGTCACTTCAATGAAAATTCTGCTGTCACATGCATAGAGCTACAAATACCATGATAGGCAGAGAGACAGAAACACTTGAGTGTGTGTGTGGAGAGACGGAGAGAGAGAGAGAGAAATAGCGTGAGATACCATCATAAAATATACACAAAGACTGATTTTCTCAATTTACCTTTAAACCATCCTTCCATTCCACTTTTAACCTTTCCTTTTAGCTCCGATTTTTGCGATATAATGTTGCTTTGTCTCTTTTTTTTATAGAAATACAACTGAAGTTAATGTCTTAAAGACATCCTGCGTGTAGGTAAACAACAAGCGATAATACAGCCAAGTGTGCAAGAGAGAGAGAGCTCGGACCAGAGCTAGAGCGAAAGAAAAAAAAACAGGAAGAAGAGAGGATGAGCAAAGAACTGCAGACCTAATAAAAGGAATGGTGTAAGGCCATGAGATGGTGAACACAGCAGACAGCATCAGGGAGGGGGAGGGACAAGGGGGGGGTGAGCAGAGGTAAAGCCAGATTTCGAGTTACTTTCTCTTAGCGGCCATATATGAAAAATCCGCCTTTTCCTGAATCATTCACTAACAACCACTCCTTACTTGTTATCCATACTTTTCCTCAGTGAATCTTATTGTGGGCCTCTGCACCTCCCCACTCTAGCCTCAGCAGCTCAAAGCCTCCGTCCAATGTGATATATTAGTGTTTAACGACTTTTTCTGCTTTGGTTTTTTAAAAGTCTTTCGCTACTGCTTGCATCAGTTCAAAATTCAGTTGCGCCCTGAGACAATCGAGAGTAAAACAACCTACTTTTTATTTTGATTTATTATTACTAGTATTTTTTAGACTGCAGCCTGATCAGTGGGATGCTCAAAGGGAATCCGAGGCGAAAGAGACGAATCGATGAAGGATACCACAAATAAACAAAAATAAATGACGACATTAGATATGAAAAACATTTTTGTCTCAGATGACAACCCGAGAAATAATAGTACTACTCAAATTTATTTTTAAAATGTAGAACAAGAAAAAAAAAAAATGATTTATTCAAATATTTGTTATCGCTTGGTAACCTTACTATCTGTAATTGAACAGTTGTTTTTCTCTATGCTGGTGTGGACATCATCTTTTCTGACTAGTCCATCTTCCTCATGAATTTTATTTTAAATAAATATTTAGTTTCTTCCCATTTCATTTCACACTGCGTTCTACTATTTTAATGACTATAGAAATGATAAATACTAGGACTGAAGTAGTTTGCAGTCCATTTATATCACACAGAATTCCTGAATACAAAGGTGACTTGCGAAGGCAGGCTCCACAATGTTCAGCATCCTGCTATAGCTACATGAGTCACTATGGTGAGGACAGAAACATCTAGTTTGCTTTTCACAGGATAGCCGCTGAAAGTACAAAATTACACTACAGTACAGATAGTCACTAGTAGTACAAGATAGCAACTAGTAGTACAAGATAGTGGAGTAGCAGTACGAGATGTCCACTTGTAGTACAAGGTAATACTAGTAATACAAGCTAATCACTAGTAGTACAAGGTAATCATTAGTAGTTTATCACCACTAGTAGTACAAGCTTCACGCCACACGCGCTCTTCTTCTTGTGAGCTTTGCCATAGTAACACAGAAAAACACATTAAAAACAAGGATTTCAGAAGTCCTACTTCAAGCTGCGCAATGTTTTGGCGATTTATTTTGTTCTGTTTATTCTGCTTTGTTGTGTTTTATTTATTTTTGTTTTCTATTTTTTTCGAGGAGGAAGCATTGTGCCTTGGCTCCCTCGCTAGTCCGAGATGCGAGCAGATCGATTGTCGTTTCCATTTTTTTCCGCAAGGGTGCGCTGACAGCGCTCGTAACATGACGGTAATCACGGAACCGCGTGAAGCCATGGTGTTTGTTGGAGATTGCCCAGGCAAATGAAAGATCCCCTATTCGCTCATTTTTAATAACTTATCGTCCCAATGCCTAATAGAATTTTATCGGAAAGTAGAAGTTCGTCTCTGTGTATCGTGAGCCATGACTGCTACTCGTGCACGGGTGAGTGGTAAACTAGGTTTCCGGTTTCGTCAAAGTTGAACATGAAAAATTCATCCGTAAAATTGCACTTTCTGTTTGCTTTCTGGTTTCGATGTCTAGACGCAATCTGCTGAAATCGGATTACTCTTGTTAAGGTGTAAATCATCTGCTAAAATGGCGAAAGGCATTAGATTATCATGCGAGAAGGCGAGAGACAGAAACAAAAAGACAGGTGACAGAGTGGAGACAAGCAAGCAAGGAGAGTAGCATGAAGCAGGAGGGACACATACTGTGTAAGAACAAGACAGAACTTTGGTGAAGAAAAAAAAGAGGGAAGACATGAACAGATCTGAGCAGAGGCTAATACGGCTAATAAAGTAAGCCTATAATGAGTCACTAAGGAAAGAAAGCCTATAATAAGAGACTAAGAGACTAATGAGCGCATGCCTATAATGAGAAACTAACATGAGTAGGCCGATAATAAGAGACTAATGAGGATAAGCCTCTAATGAGAGACTAATGAGCGCATGCCTATAATAAGAGACTAATGAAGGTAGACCTATAACAAGAGACCCATGAGAGTAGGTTCATGCAATTTGAGGTATAGGAAACCATGCTTGCATATCTATTCATCAACTTAACATTGCCCTATCACAAGCTGCACATCTCAAAATACTGAGATAATATCATGATGAATTACTCTGAAGTATTTAAATGATGACAATCGCAAAAGTCAGTCTCTTGTCACTTGATATATTGGGCAGCAGGACTGTACAGGACAACCAGCAAAGCGCAGGCTGCAGATTGACCTTCCACCAATGGAAATAGAAATATGACAGTTATGGAGAGTTTCGAGTTGTGTTCAAGAAAATATTAAACAGCGGTGATAGGTCAAAGTATACTTGACAAAAACATCTTACGTTGTTCAGCTTGCTATTATTATTAGGGTTATAAGCAAATGAATTTCATTGAAAAAATATTGTGTTGATTGTTCATTCAGGTGCCTTCAAACAGTCACACACTATTGCCACACTATTGCGTTCCTGCAGACATCAGATACCAATGTTTGATAACCCTCCAGCCATTGTGATTGATATTTTTTCGTTTATAAATGTACAGCTAGTCTGTCGTAACTTTTTTTTAAAGATGTCAGGGTACTCTCATGACTATGATGCCTTATTATCAATTTATTTCATTAAGAGATGGATGTCCTTGCTTTACTAATAATGATTTGCCTCAACTGTTCCACTTTTTCAAAGGACTAGCTCGAACACTGGTTCCCAGAGACCTGTTTACTTGTCTTCTGTTGTGTGGTCCTCACTGTGCTGCTCAATGTATTGGTTTCCTTTAAAAAACTAATTTGACATTTATGAGGAAACAAAGCTCATTACTAAAGCATCAGGAAGTGCAACATTATTTGACTCTCGTGGATGGGCGTGGGGCAACCTAAAGAGGGAGAGGGATGCATTCATCATCGTTAAATGCAATAATTCACAATTCGCAATCTCTTACTGAAGAACTCTATGGTATTGTGAAAATTTACATTATACTCATTGTGGATGATTTATTTACAGACAGTAGATGACTAAATTCACACCAAAGTTATTATTTGTATTTACACGTAGAAAGTAATGTGAATGTACACCCAGTAGCAGACTTGGTATATAGCAAGCTTTGTGGGAAGTGCATGTCTAATCTTTCCTTTCTTGAGGCAGTTTGACAGTTTTGACGGAATGTCGCTTTGATAACTGGCATAGGAAGCAAACTATCTCATATTAGCCATAGGCTCAAAGTGACCACTTACTATGAAAAAAACAAGGGAAAAACAACGGGAAGTCTAAGAGCGAATTAAATTGTTACAAGCACTCAGATGTTACACGACTCCAGACAACTAGTGATATTAGACAACATCCTCTACTTTTACACAAGTCGACAAGTCGATCGTCATGTCGTCGCTGGAGGATGGAAGCGATGATAGCCAAGGAGGATCCTGACAGTAATTAAGTAAAACATCGCAGGCCATGTCTACCTCAGGAAAACACCTCTTTAATATCTAAGTATAAGAATCAGAAATAGAGAGCATTGTCCATCGACGGTTGTTAAATCCACTTCTCTGACACTCACAGGAGCCAAAAGCATTCTCTTCATCTGTTTCATCAGACATTGCTCACCCAGGCAAACACTGAGTACATGTTGCTGCGGGAATTCTTACGCCAATGGCAGAAAATACTATCTCTCTACAAGATTGTTTGTATTAGTGTAGTTTATTACACTTCTGAACACAGACAACAGTATCAACTACAGTATTTAGAGAGATGTAAACAACGGGACAAACAGTAATCAGTCGTAGTTTACTTCAATGTCCTCCCACTCCAACCCCACCTACCCCCACCATTTGCTGCGTTTCTCACTCCTTTCTCTGCGCATGCGTAGATCGTGCAGGTCGTGAAATCTGAAATGCATGTGATACGCACGAGCTGTTTTGATAGAATGCAGGGCTCCTCCAGCACTCAAGCATGGACTCCACCTTCTTTGAGAGTGACATTTTGTAAAGGGAGAGCTAGCCTTTCCTTTGGAGATGAAATAGCAAAGACATAGGGTGTGCGGCAAACCTTGTTAGTTGTTTCTCGCCTTCCCTGTCTATTCGATCAGCCTTGTGATGTAGATTAAATAAGGAGTGCCGCCGTTTGATTGGTTACTTTCGTGACTGACTCTTTTCTTCTATTGATTGGCTCCCAAAAAGGGTGTAATGCGAAAAGATACGGTATAACTTAATTTCTCATTGCCAGCAACACGAAAAAGAACTAAACAGCGTGGAAACTCCACCTTCAAAAGAAGCCGCAAGTTAAAAGCAGGGCATCTTCAAGAAAGGAAGCTTAAACATGGACGATGACATTCTGTCACAATTTGCAAATATGGCATTTTGTTGTCTCTAAAAACCATAGATGACACTTGCAAGTGCAAGGGTCAATAAAAGAAGAATTTAAAACATTTTTTTTTGTATATCAAGAAGCTCGTGCGATACTGAGCTCCAAGTACACACAACAGGCAGCAGTACTCTGTCTCGGCCTCGAAACACTTCAAAGACATTGAATACAGTTTATAGTTTCCCCGTTGTTCCCCAGGGGAAAGATTTCAGACATCTTATATTCAATAATACACACAGGAACAATGCTTCGCGTGGCTTGTCCGCCTAAGGCAGTGTGGCAGTCATACTTCACATGATATTATAGATATGTAAAAACACTGAAGCCACAATCTTCAAGCATACTTTTGACTTTATAATCAGTCTAGAAAAATACATACATCCTGTCTGACCTTATAATGTCGTACAGCGTAAAGCAATATTTTCTTACAGCAAAACCTCCATGTGACAGCTTGTGGAATATTTTAGGTTTCTTTCACTTTATATCAACAGACAGACTTTGTGATTTATATTTGTGGAGTTCTTTGCTAGGTACAGGAAATGTATGATATATTTATATTTTCGTGAATACGCAACATAGAAGGCAGTGGACGTGGTTCTTATTTTTAACGCTCGTTACTTTGTCGGGTGAGTACAGTAGCCCTCCCCCACAAAAGTATATAATCTAACACAGGGAGGAGACTGCCGACGTCCACAGGCACGTCCAGCTTTTCCTGCTGATTACATTTATGCTTTACATGTCACGTGACATTACTAGCTTCACTTAGATGCCGCCAGTGATGTTTATGTAGAAGTTACCAGACACAAGACCTTGTGCCCAGCGGCAGACTCTGAAGTGTCGACTCCATTTACACATTAACCCTGTTTTTCCGCACATTTCCCAGCTAAAAGTCCTTCACAGGACACACATTCACCTGCTAGTCTCTCTCCATCTCAACATATCTGTTAACACACATGTATACATGCATAACAAGTGTCTACCTACTGTCTGCAGCTCTTTGTCGAAGAATGTGTAAATCCTTGTCAAAACCTGGTTATCGTAGGTACACGTGAGGTCTATAGGCAATCAAAATATGTCTTTAATTCACCATTTTTTTTTACTCTTTCAATTGTGTACATTGTCGTCATATTCAAAAAAATTAAATTCCGCAACGAGGAGAAGACAATATTAACTGCTTATAGTTAATTGAGGAAACGGCGCCATCTATTCTCCTTGACTGAGTTTTTTTCCGTAAAAACACTTTGAAGTTTTGCGATAAAAACAATTCAGAAAAAGTTTTCTTAATTTTTTGACATTTATATTAGATATTTTATATTACGATGAGTATTATTAAAATAAAAAATCCTTTTAAAATAATAATCCTTAATTCAAGTGAAAATGAATATTCATTTACTTAATTGGACTTGTATGATTATACATGAATTACATTTTATTTTATTGTTGTGTTGTGTCGTATGAGGAGTGGTAAAGGAAACTGTTGTGAAGAGGATGTATGTATCTTTCTAAGCTGGATTATAAAGTCAAAAGTATGCTTGAATATTGTGCCTTCAGTGTTTTCACATATCTATAATATGATATAAGTAGTGACATATCACACATCTTTCAGATCACTGATAATGCTTTGAACATGAAATCGTAATGGAAACGCAGATCGCGAAAATTTAAATAAAGACGATTGACATTAACTGTATAAATCTCTCAAAGGGTCATAATTAAAAAGCGAGGTAAGGCGTTGCCATGGAGAAACACGTCTTGTTTTTGAAGTTGTGAAGTGGTGTCAGACTTTGCAGACACTACTTCATGTTTCTGTACACTAGGACACCTTTGCCACCATTCCATAAGCACGACTTGAGAGTAAAACAACCTCTGCGTGGTCTAGACATGGCTTTCTAACTTTGCAAACAAGAACGCCTCTCCTTGAATTCCCCATGTTATCCCCGGGGGAACTCCTTACCCTCACTTCACACCCAGGGGGATGTCTTGCTGTGAGTGCCAGCTGTCTGCTCCTAGTAAACATGGCAGCACAGCGTTTCTAGTGATGCAAGCTGTGCAAGAAAAATTGCAATATGTTCGTCTTAGCTGAATGCACAAGAATAATTCTGACAGAATGAGTGTTCATAATGTTTCATTTGATCCGACATTCACAAGGTTAAGAGGTCAGCTTCGTTCGTAGCACCGGCTCTACAGCTTGTGACAGACCTCGTTCATGTTTGAAAACCTGCCTCCCGAGTTCTACCAAAACATTGCTGCAAAAACAAGACAGTTTCATGCGCATTGCAGCAGTTTTCCTAGGCCCACTGTGCAAAAGAATTATTTTCTTGTCAAACACGCCCGTTTTTGCATCCAAAACCTCCTACAGAGTGTGTATGTGTAATACTGACAATAAAACATGTCACCAACTCTCCTTTTTGGTCAGTGAACAGACAGTTTCAGTACATCAAAAATATAATAAATAAATAAATAAATAAATAAATAAAAAAGAATATGTGTATTAGGTTCATAGGCCCTTCACCAATGTTTGTAACTAGTAGAATAAAGGTTGTGTCCAGCTGCTGTTGTCCAGGTGCAAAGAAGAGGAATGGTCACTCCAACTGTCGATTTTGTTGATGTAAACCAAATACAAACATAAAATGCTCAAATGCTATGGAATATGATCAAAACAAGATGGGAAGGTAGATTTAGCTAATATATGCCTTCTAATAAGAATGGTTCCACAAATAAAACTGGCAATTTTAATGTCTGGCAGACCTAATAATTGCATCGTTCAACTAATGATTGACATAGTACAATATTTAATTTCTCAGTATCCCTGCCTCAGGATCTATAAATGTGTTTCTCACTATTTACCATCAAATGAAGTCGATTCATCTAGTGAGTGCCATTATAGTTCGTTAAAAAATACTATTTGATATCTTATGCTTGAAGAACTATATGTACAGTTTCTTAAGTCTGGCTGATGCTGGAAAATGCGCTATACAAACGGACTACATATTTATCTATAGTGTAATAAAACGAATTTATTTTAACAGTTATAAATGAGTGGGAAAATTAGGAAAATATACAATTTATACTGGCTCCCAAACACAAGCACACAACACACACACACGTGGCAAAGATATGGAGACACGAATACGCGGACAGACTCTTTGAAAAGGAGTGACTAAAATATTGTGACAACGATTTTTACAGAAAATATCAATACCTCCTCGCGCAGACTGATATCTGGTGTTTACATAAACGGACGTATTGAGGAATGTTGGAGAACGGCTATGCTGGAAGATTAATGAATTACAGATTCCACATATTACAACTGGCAAAAAATGTGACATCTGATATTTTTTCAGCAGCTTTATTTACTGTTTGCCCGAGCGCGAGGGCAGAATGTATACATTTTGCCCTTTCTCCTCACTTTTGTGTGTTTGGAAACCCATTTGTGTCAATATAGTTAGCAGAAGACATTTCCTAAAGTTGAAAGGTCCCAAAATGATCCGTAGTCATGGCAACGGAGTTGTAATTGTCGGCTACCTCCAGACTCGAAGACTGCATCATAAACAAGAGTGAAGGATGCAACACATGACTTGTAGCTCTGTGATCAGACTCGAAACTCAACACAGTACCCCTAGCACCCGACAACACAATTTCTGTAATAACTACCGTTTTGTATATATCTAATAATAATAATAATAATAATAATAATAATAATGATGATGATGATGATGATAATAATAATAATAATAATAATGTTCTAAGATGTGGAATTTAGTAACAGATGCTCACACCTTTGAACTGTATTAAAGTAATATATAATCAAATCTCATATATATATATATTAAGAAAAGTAGAATGTATGAGATCTATTGTACACTGGTAATATGAATGCATTTATACTTGCACAGATAATATGGGCACATTTTGAGAATATATGCATGCATGAATAAATAGTTTGTATAAAAGTGTGCAGTAGTTTGTATAAATGTATTAGGTAGTCTGATAAGTAATTACGAATAATTAAGCTATTTTTTGCATGTAATAAATTGGCGAGGAACGATGGGGGAGATATGAAAAGTAAGGAAAAAGTAAGGTAAGAGAGATTTCTTTTCAATCATTTCCAGACTGACACCATAGTGATTTGATGGAGCAGCCTCAACTGCTCTGTTTCTTTAGGTTCAAAGTTTTCCTGAGTCGACATTTAACACCGTGAGAAAAGCCAATTTCCAGTGCTGCCAAAGGTTTTCTTCCTCAAGGGTAAAAAGGGAAGACCTGAAAACACACAAGGTGGGACTGTTTGACAGGACTGTGAGACGACAGATGGATGAGTGGGGTGTGGGGAAGGGGTGAAGAATCAGCTTCGGCAGGTTTGAAATGAGGACGCCTATAATGTATCCACCGTTCGAATGTGAGCTCATTTAATGTATCCAATGTTGGAATGAGGACACCTATAAGTGATCGATCCTTGTGCTGGTAACTGGTCCATACATTCGTCCCCCTGACTTGTAACAGCGAGTTGTTTCTGACACTGATGCGGCATGTGTCGCCCTTGTGACCCCAGCAATCATTTACACACTAGCCACCCTTTCCTCTTGTCTAGCACACTCTAGTCACTCTAGCCATCTTTTCTCTCGCACACTCCAGTCACACTAGCCACCTTTTCTCTCGCACACTCCAGTCACACTAGCCACCTTTTCTCTCGCACACTCCAGTCACACTAGCCACCCTTTCTCTTGTCTAGCCCACTCTAGTCACTCTAGCCAACCTTTCTCTCGCACACTCCAGTCACTCTCTCGCTTTCACAGCGCCCGGGAAATTCGTATTTAAAATGCACGAGCATGGCCCTGTGCAGTCCCCCAAAGGGTTCGGGCACATATCCTGATTCAAACGTGCTTTTCAAATCAAAGAGAAATCCCCAGCGAGTCATGGGTGGCATGTGAAGCGGGGCGAGGCGGGGTGCATCTGTAAGCTCTGTCGTTTAGTCGCAAGCAGGCAGAGCTTTTAACAAAGCGAGAAAAGATGGAGAAAAACTTCTGTACAGAGAGTGCAATCCTTAGTGAGAAAGGAAAGAAAGAGAAACAACATGAAAAGGTGGAGATGGAGAAGTAGGGAGGATAAAAAGCGAACAAACTTGACGTTTTATCACGTGATTTGGAGCAATTAGTGACAGCAGAGTAGAAAGTGGGGTTGAGGGTGGGGTGATGAACGCATGTGAGATTATTTATTCACCTACAACTGAAGGAATGATCGTGGACCATATACAACCTGAGAACAACTTCAAGCCACTTTCTTGTCCATATTTTACATGGATTTTTTTTATAAACTGCACTGAACTCGAGTTTTTGAACTCATCATTTGAAAGACCAGGAACACCATGGGTCTTCAGCTCTTAGTATCAAAAACGAATAAACTAGGATTAGCTTCGGCGTCTGCTCCAATGAACAACTGAATTGCACACCAAAGGTTCCATGTAGCTTCCCCTTGTCTTCACGCGCCCCCGCACGCACAGTGAATCATTGAGCTATCGCTACCCTGTATAAACTAGACAATTAATGTAACTTCACCTATATCTGATCATGCACAAAAACGTGAACTGATGATAAAAATATTTCTACAAGTTGCCAGGGAAACGCACTCATGTCCGGAAATGCATTTGAGGCAAAGAAACGTGGCTTCCCTGAGACTGCGCAGGTTTCTGTAGGCGCCATGAATCGCACTGTATAATAAATAGGTTGTATACTTGCTTAGCTCACTGTCTAATAGTTTGCACGCAATTAGCAAACACCCACCGACTCACAATTATCAAGAGATCCTAATATATGCACAAGATATAGATGTGCTCACCTGGCTTTACTACCTATATTACGAAAGTCGAAAAAGAAAACCAAGAAACAAGGTACATATTCAGTCTTTGTATGTTTGTTTTTTTAAAACATCACAATACCATCAAACTTCTTTCTCTAGGAACTAACGATTGACATTTCATCAAAAAGAGAATTTTACGAGTTGTGTATATTATCCATTAAAGGATTGTGAAAGACATAAAGAAACTATGCAACTGTTCCAGCAGAGCAGCAGTATTTGCAGCAACAAAGATTGTCATCTGTGAGTTGGACAAACAATTACAAAATATCATAAACTCTAATGTTTTTACACCATTTTGTCGCCATCAGTGACAAACTATTTTTAAAAAGAAATAAAAATAGTATATATAGTGGCGATTAATAAGCGAAAGAAACTCTGTGCAGGTGGAAAAGCGGCCTTCTCTACAAAAAATACGGAAGAAGAAGCCATGTTTTTAATCCAAATCTGAATTGCCTTCAGTGTTGACACACAGGGTGGGAGCGCAAGGAATTCACCCGAGAAACAGAGAGACGCCAAACCCAGGGTAGCTGTGACCTCGCTGTCACGTGCAGGACAGAAAAGTGATGTCGGACAATCTCCCGCTTCCTTTATTCTTAAACAATAAGCCAACAGTCTTGTGCTGAACATAGTGGAGCCACGATATAGGGACTGAGGACTATTTAACACCAACTAATGTTTTCTGTGCACAGTGCCACAAACAAATTGCCAATAGACTCAGAACGTATCGATTGTGTGGAGCTGACCTTTTGAGAGATGCCTCTCTAATATCAGTTATTTTCTGTCGGTAGTGGCACTGAAATATTATATTTTGCTGCCTAATGTCGTTTACTGCTGGCATCAGTTTTCCCCACACATCCACCAGTCCCCCAACACGCGTAACGAATTGCACGCGCCCACACGCGCTTACTTACACGTGTTCAACTGTCACACGATGGCCGCGCACACAGACTGTACATACATACTACACATAGCAACACGGACAGATGAATGTCATTTTGTTATTTGTATGTCTTCTGCATATGTACACTGTTTTATTGTCCTGCTGGTGGCCTGTGAAATGCAGTAATTCTAACATCCCTGTGACAAGGAGGTGGGGACAGTTAGGGGACATTACAGGTTCAGCTGGAGGGTAGACATGTTTTGTTTATTTTTACTCTTTTGTAGAACATGTCTGTCTGAATGTTTTGTCGTTGTTTTATTGTTAAGACATATATAATTAAGACAGCTTTTGCGTGTGGGGTTACGGATTGAATTTCACTTTTGTGTGACCTTTCACCTTCACTTTAGACAGACTGGCTGAAGTAGACAGAACGAGACGGACACTAGTGAAATAGGGTGTAGGAAGGCTTTAAGTCTCTAGGAAAACTACTTTTTATTTCTTTCACTAACTAGTAAAAATAACAAGCACAGGTTACCTATATACTACGCCGTAAAAAAAGTAATATTTTTGTTTGTAGTTTTGTAGCCAGTATAAGGTCACCTACTGTCGACAAC
The DNA here is from genome assembly GCF_003073045.1 of Pomacea canaliculata. Lineage (NCBI taxonomy): Eukaryota > Metazoa > Mollusca > Gastropoda > Architaenioglossa > Ampullariidae > Pomacea > Pomacea canaliculata. The sequence continues at coordinate 20,094,541 of NC_037592.1, read as the reverse complement.
TGAGCGGTTCATGGCTATAAAATGTTTACAGAGTATGCAGGAATATTTAAGATGTAAGGAGTAATCAATTATATTTCATAGTAAAGTAAAATAAACATACTTTAGGACCAGCTACCACATTGACACTACACACAGAAACGGTTCTTAATAAAAGTAGTGATAATCTTATAATAATATTAGTAAACATTTTGATGATAAAATGTATGTTGATGGACAAGATCATTACCACTACAAGTAATAATTCAAAACTGATTGTTTTGATTGCATGATAAGTTGTACAATGTTAAATATTGTCAAAAGATTTTCTGTGAAATAAATCTTTCTGAATGAGAGAAAAAGTGATAACATGAAATTCTGCTATTTTCAGACAATGTCGTGTCTTGGAATGTTAGTACACTGCATGGAATCCATACTAATGACATGACTTAAAAATAATGTTTTTCTAAACAGGAAAACATTAATTTTATCAGAAAAATGACGAGTTAGTTTTTCCCAGTATTCTATTAATGAATCATCATCATCATCATCATCATCATCATCATCATCATCATCATCATCATCATCATCACTTTAATTTCATAAGCTTTCTTTAAAAATACTTTTAAGACTAAACTTCTTAATACAGGGGCAGCATGGTATTCTAAAAAGGGTTAAAAGCTGCAAAACACCGGATAGCTTGTGTAATCATGTCATCACAGAGTGCTGGCACTGTATAGTGATTACACGTGTTACTAGATACACTATATGATAATTACAGTGTGGCACTATGTGAAGATGATTACACGGGTCTGTGTGTAAAGGTGAGGTCACACGTTAGACCTATTTCTGTGCCCTGGGGTATGTAGGCGTGAATACCCTGTACTTAGCTTTATCTAATAACTAACACTGAACCTAACTAGTCTTTGGCTGACAGTTTTCTGTCACTGACATTAGTTTAATCTTAACACTTGGCTTAGTCATGTTATTGCTGGCAATGGTAAGCAAAGTTTGAATTTTTTCAAAACGTGAAATAATTTTGTACAAAGGGAGCATGGATAATGTCAGACAGTCGGATGTTACGAGTTCCAATGTCATCCCTGGTATTGCCACTGCATTATGCTTGTAAGACATTGTTTGTTTTGTAAACTTCTCTGCCTACGGTAACAACTACTTTATTTGTAATTTTTCGGTTGCCTGATATCGAGAGGGATTTTTTTGTAGTGCATTGCAATGGTTAAAAATCAAATGTAGATGTGTACAATGTTATAAATAAGTGAACAGATGAGAATAAGCATAACGCAAATTAAAATTATAAGTAGATTTCTTTCATAAGTAACAATTTATAAATAATTAATTAGTCATTTTAAAATGGTTAAATTTGACCTAACGATTGTTAAAATAGTAACACAAATGAAACTATAATGTATTCTTAGCGAGTAATCTATATCTTTACACATATTTTTATTCCAGAAAACAATAACACAGCAATGAGTCATCATACAACTTTATACCAGCTTCCTTTATATCAGGAACCCATCACACAGTACACACGCATATATAGACACACACGCTCACACAAATACAAGCAGAGAAAAACGTAGACTTTTAATACTTACACCAGACATACTAACGCACAGACATCACATGACACCACCAACAAACACACACGGACACACTACACCAGAAACACAACCCAAACACACCAGACTACAGTAGCAGAACACAAAACAAATACAAACACACGGACTAACACTTCATCACCACACACACACACATATGAGAAGGGAACGAAGAATAAAAGAGAACATTCTTTCTTCCCAACTGCGTTTTAGGAATATTTATAAACGTTCTTAACAAAGCAGGAGAAATAGCTTAATGACAGTAGAACACACACACATTCTCTCTCTCACACACACACACGCGCGCGCGCGCACTCAGCAGCGACTCACCAATTTTGACTTCATCCAGCGCACGAGCTGTGAGAAAGTGCTTGGCTGAGAGAAGGGAAATGATGACGATAATGGAGAAGTTGCAGCTGGCGACGATGGTGCAGAGTGTCTTGTAGCACATCATGGCGAGGGGGGCCAGAGCGAGGTAGTGTACATGCCAAATCATGCATCATACGGACACAACGCAGTCAAGCCCGCGATGGCAGCGTCCGTCTTGTTGACCGACACTCCAGCCGCCACTCCGCTCCTTGGACACAGGAATTACAATCCTGGCAGGTGATGACACCGAGCCCACAGTGCTGACAACAACCCTAGGGCTGGGAGAGTGGCATCCGCCTACGAGGTGACGTACCGATTTACTGCTTGCCACGCCGCCATGTCTAAAGTGGTTTCTTCTTCACATGTTGTCCAAGGCAACGTATGGCAGTGTGGCAGCACCACATACACGACCACGACAGCACCGCGCATGCGTTGCTCTCCTTTTCTTCCTCTACTCTCTGTCTGTCTCCCCTTTCCTTTTAGAGAAGTAATCTTTCCGTAGAAGGTCTGTATCACCGGAAGACGGGCAAGTGACTTGACTGTGTCCTTCTCGCTTTTCCCCCCAGTAAACCACGCGGCGAGCATGGCAATGCATTCCTTCCTCGCTCCGGCGTCATCGATTGATGCTTGAGCACATCAGCTGAGCTTTCGGAGAACCCCGATCGCGTGCAAGATTTCGAGAGGGACACGGAGTTTGTGATTCCCGGGTTTTCGTTAAATTTAACGTGGTGGAGGAGGGGGCAGACACAAGGGAGACTGGCTGTCGTCTGCAACAGGCTTACTTACATGTTAAAGGTGCTTGGAGGAGACTGCGCACAATTGAACAATGACGTCACCATTGTATTGTCGTTGTGGCGGTGGTGAGGTTAGCAATGGTAGTGGCGTCAGCAGTTAGAAAATAGCAGTTGAAAATCTCGAAAATATAAAAAGATAGAAGACAGATCATACTGGGTAACTTACCAAATTCATTACTGATATAACAAGTGTGTACTCTAAAACATTTATGGATATTTTTTTTCTTCTGTTACATCTTTCTAAAGATAGACAGGCCAGAGAAAAAAGAAAGAATGATAGTATTAAAGAAGACAAGATAAAAAACAAAAGAAAAGAAGACTAAACTATGAAATACTCTTTCTTTCGTAGACACTTGTATAATGATATAGGCACATTAATGTGAACATTCACACATGTATATATTCAAACATGGACGCATAAGAGCGAGAGAAAGGGGAGAGAATTAACTGCGAGTAGCTCAAGTGCCTACACGGTGGACATAACTCTATCGATCTACGTACACAACGTTTACTTGTAACTTTCAGCCACGTAGGCTACAATCTGCTGGGCGCACATGTAAACAACTTGTGATGATCAAAAACAAAGACAATATCTGGTGACAGCAGTGCGCAGTAGCAGGGGAGGCTTAGGAGGTCACAGGGTCAAACACTTTCATTTACCGCCGTACTCTCCTTAGCCCACGGCAGGACATTTGTTTGTAATGGCTCGGGGAGTTGTAAGCACAGGGCAATTGTGTAAAGTGATGATCTGTAGTGCTCCTCCTGCAAGTGCAGCTTGTCTTTGTCTCGGTCTGGCGACTGTGCTGACTGATGAGTATAGTCCCTTGTCTCTGTCTCTGAATGATGAGTATGGTCCTCTTGTCTCTGTCTCTGAATGATGAGTATAGTCCTACTGTATCTGTCACTCAGTGAGGAGTATAGCCCTATAGTATATGTGTCTGAATGATGAGTATAGTCCTACATTATCTGTCGCATGAATGAGGAAATATAATTCTATTGTATCTGTCGCTAACTGATAGGCATACTCCTGGTGTAACTATCACTCAGTGAGGAGTAGAGTCCTACAGTATCTATGTCTGAATGAGGAATATAGTTCATGTGTATTTATCTGTCACTAACTGATGGGCATAATCCTGTTGTATCTGTCAATGAAATCATTGTAGTCTATGTGTGGTAACGGACACAGTATACTTTTAACAGACAGTCGCTACTGCTAGGCTGGCAATTTAAGGACTGGTGATGACTGAATGTTTATGATAGAAATGTTTATTGTTTCCATAACTTCATAGTATTAGAGCAATGTTTCTTATTATAACAACAGTTAATGAAGTATTTGTCCTTTTCTTCTTTCACAAAGTCATAAAAGTTGTAGTGGGGTGCAGAAAGGTTTTGTAATCATTTGGTGAAGCTTGGTGCAAGATACTATTTCCTGTAATCTGAGTCAGAACCCTTCTTTCGCTCTTGATATACACCTACAAACACCTACAGACACGGTCAGACACCACATTTGTGACGTCACGAGATGCCTAATTAACATTCGGTTTCTGCTGATGTGGTGTCATGTGATGTGGTGTCATGTGTGACAAATTTGAATGGGTGACGAAAACTGAAGGGGTCCTCAGATGCGTGTACGTGCGTAAGCCCTGGTGATGTGTTATAGAATGTGTAGTATTGCGCTGTGGTGGTGCGTGGTGTGAAGCAGTGGACTGCGGCTTTCCGAGGTGTGGTATGATGTAACTTGGTGTGCTGAGGTTTTAAGGAGGTTGATGTGCTTATCATGCGAAATGTCGGAATCTAAAGGTTGTTCTCTCTCGAAGTAACACAGAGAGAAATAAATGAAACTGTCGCTGCTTGTCTGTACCTGAATGAGCATCACTGCTGGCACAGATATTTTGTCCTCTGTTTCTCTGTAATGAAAAACACATAACTCGCTAAGTGAGCAAGACACATTTCTTCAACGCTTTTTGGGGCGGACAGCTCTGGACAGGAGTCGATGTGGAATCATTACTTCTCTTATCTCGTCAGGATCATACGTGGGTGTGTTGACAGAAGTGGATGAATATCAGTACCACTGCCAGCGCAGCAAACGTCCCCCTGGTGGCGGGAATGGACTCCTGACTCCATAGACTGGCATTGTGGGTTGGGACTGGAAAGGAAGCGAGAGGGAGGAGATGGCACCGCCCTCAGGTAAAACTATCCACGAGAATGGGAACGTAGAGCAGACCGATGATAGTGCTGTACAATGAAGAAATCACTTGAAAATAAATATAGTATCCATTATGCGAAGAAAAGAAGAGTCGAGGAAAAAAATCGTCGTTTTCCTGCTCGTGGAAGGAAAAGAATCCTGAGGGAACGCATCAAGAATAAATTAAAAAGTGAAATATTTTGTAAAGCAAGCAATTGTGTTTACAACAGCAAATGAGATTTGTTATTTCTATTATTATTAGACTATTTTTATTTTCATTTGTCTTCTTTTTATTTTTATTAGAGAATATGTTAATGCAGCAGATAAAACGTGCAAACGCCTGAAACAGTTTACTGTTAAGTTTATCGACAACAGACAGACATTGTCTTCATGTTTGGCAAAGTGACAGACCCTCCAACAGCGCCGAGACACCTGAAAGACAGACTCGTGTGCCTCGCCAACACCGACCCTCACACCATGAGGGAGGAAGGGAGGAGCGACTGGTTTCTTTGTAGCGGTGAGAGATGGACACGTCGTCCTCCATCCTGACTTTGTCTATCGATCTGACGGCTAATAAACCTTATGTTACACAGCGTGTTGCACGTGTTGCGCGTGTTGCGCGTGTTGCGCGTGTTGCGCGTGCCAGGAGCCACAGGCAGATGATAGGACGCCTGCCTGCACGACCGCCGCCATCTCAGACAACAAATGGTCTGCTGGTCCTTCCAGCTTTACAAGAGGTCCGTAGACGTACGTAAACACGAGGTACGTAAACACAAAGAGGTGGACAGAAGTGAGCAATGAAAGACAGTTAAGTGTCCAACGACTGACCATGTTGACTAGAAGGACAATTAGCTTAAGCAAACTACTTGACGACGACTTTTATATGGAACTTTCTTTAATACGGACACAATGACACCTTAGGCATCGAACGATCGAAGAAAAAAAATGACAGATGGGATAAACGAGTTGATTTTCAATTAAAGAGAAGTCAAAGAGAAAACAGAGCAGTGTATCGAACTTGTATAACACAAACATGTGCCACATAATAATAATATTTATTCATACTGATAGTAAACATGTTGGAAGCCTGTTATTCCACAATCAAGAAAAATAGTGTTATGGTGAAAGTCGTATAACAATGAAGAATGAAATGGCATTAATCATGATGAAAAATCGTGATATTTTGTTTTGTCTTGCACAAACTGTCGTAAAATACCTCATAGCAATGGAAGTCTACGCACGATTAATATGGAATGTAAACATGATCTCACGTTGTTGACGCATCAGTTGGTACTTGGCAACTTCTAAATACAGAGTAAAGAAGTCGACTGATGGCAGATTTCTCACTTGAGTTGCTGGCAGATGCACTCAACACCCAGAAGCCCACAGCAAGAACAGATATTGAGAAGGTGACAGGATGTGAGTGAGGCAGAAAGTCTGGCATAAATCTCTAACTCAAACCAATGCTTGTAAAAACAACATCTGAAGCATCTGTGCAATAAAACATCCTACAGGTCCAGTGTATACGACTCTATACATCTGAAGTTCGTTTCCCAATTCTGTAGACATACGTGTATCAGGGTCCGTTACCTATACATCTATAGTTTGTTTCACTATTCTGTAGACCTATATATATTTATATCACAACTTGTAGACCTATGTATGTGTCTGTGTCAATGTATTTAACCTATACATGTCTGTACTATTTGTCCGACCTTTTGTACACCTGTGTGTTTGTAATAAACCTTCATGTTTGCGCTTGTGGTTGTTGTTTGTCACGTGGGCTGGTCCTGGATCCCATCGTGACAGAGGCTCACCACTGTCGAGTGCTTTTGTAAGCTCGACCAGACCTGACTCTTCTTTTCGTTGGTGTAGTGGGGAAGGAGGGAAATGGTAGGTAAAGCTAATCATGAACAGTTAATGTCATCACATAGTCCATAGACAAAACACCGAGTGGTTTTGCGTGCCAAAATTCATCAAAGTGCAGCCTGGGAAAAGTGCTGTGACAATCATGTGCATGAAAAATGGAAAGACTTTGCATATATCGTGCTTACTAAGGGAGAAAAAAGGGGAAAAACTCTTCATCCTCTCCCTTGATGCGTGACCAGAGTGTAATCAGTTTCCTGTCAGTCACACACGTGATCGCTTTCCTAACGTATGAAACGTCATTTCCTCTAGTCGACAATGGCGAGGATCCGTTTTGTCTCTTCCCCATCCTGCTAGGGGAATAGCAGAGGTGCTTCACTCAGGTTGGAGACAGCATTAGAACGACAGATCCTACACCACTGTGTGTCCACACCACTGTGTTCTGGTGTCAGTGCTCACACCACTGTCTGTGTTCGGGTTCGAGTGTGACCATCACACGCCGTGTATGTGAACTGAAACACAAAAGATGATGCAGTTATTCTGGCTGGCCAGCAGTCGACAGTACCATCACCAGTAAATGTCTACCGTCTTCACACACAAATTCGTCAACGGAAGGAGGGAGAGAAGGAAAAGACACAAAGGTAGACATACTACTCGTACTTATTTATTAAGAATGAGTCATAAAGTATGTCCTTTTATTATGGCTTTATACACGCTTGTAAAGACAGGTCACTTGTAATAATAGTAATAAGTGCAAGATATGTGTAGTGCAAAGTCACACTGATAAGGAGCATGATTGTAGCATGTAAGAACAAGAATATATATACAGTACATACAGAGTATATACAGTTTATACAGTAGAGCATAACCTTGCATGATTTGGTGCTACATCGTCAGCAGTCTTGTCTGCTCTATTGTCTCTGTTACAAATATTAGCCTGACAACTGGAAATTCTCTTGAAGTTACATATTTCAGAATAGAGGGTAAAGGATAGAGGCATGTTTACTTAAACTTCTTAACAAACACCGAGATGTGGGCATCCTCATTACACTGTGCTACTGCTGCCTCTGCTCGGTGTTTGCTCTGTCCTGTCGCCGGTGCATCTGCTAAAAGCTTCATACACACAAGTTGGCCATCTGCTGGGACTCAAAGCCCACACGAATTAAATGAAGTATTTAGTGGGTAGGACATGAGCCCCGGCCTCCATCAGTCAGCCACAGTATCTTTACAGTCGTGATATATTCGCTATGTTCGGTGTGTTTGGTATGGCCAATGTGTTCAGTAAGTTCAGTATGGTCGGTATGAATGCTCTAAGCACATGTAGGGTGGCAATAATAACCACTCACAGTGGTTCCTGCTCTCAACGGCGTGCGCTGGCCACCAGAATCATCGTCGGAATGGCCGCTGATAGACAAGCGGAACTTGGAGCGAGCCTCTGAGCCAAAGGAAACCTGTGTAGAGAGGACAACACTCGGTTGATCGCTTATTGTTAACGATGAGATTCATTCACGTACCTCATCCACTCACCGTCCATACACAAGCGACATCGGTAGCACAGAGACCAACATACACACGTGTATGCCCACACACACACAGACACACAGATAATTTAGCAATGGAACCAACGGGACAAAAAGTTTGCATCAAATCAACATTGACGCCAATTTTTATATTATTGCGAATATTATTGTTGGTATTGTGTGTCGTGTGTCGTGTGTCATGCATTGTGTGTCGTGTGTCGTGTGTCATGTTCCTGTGTCATATGTCATGTACTCACATTTTGACGTCTGGAGTCTACTTTTGTTTTGTAGAGAAATTCCAGCACCACTGAAATAACGGACAGTGCCAGACCGGCAACAAGTATATAAAATATGCCAGCCACTTTTGTGAGTGTCAAAGCGTTGTCTTTGCTCTCCTGAAAAAAAAAGAAAAAAATTACTCGATTTTCCACAGTGTTCTATAGGGCTAGGTAGTTAATGTCAATACATATTGGTTTCGATTATAAATGTTAAAGTGATTTTAGAAATCGCTTTAGTTTAAAAACCAACACACACTACATTTATTTGTATGCACAGTGCTTTATCTTTGATACTTAGAGACCGCAAAACCTTGGATATACCACTGATAGCAATGATTGTTATTGCTGAAACCGATATTTAAACATTCTGAAGCAACAAACCCTCTAATACCATAAAAAGTCGCACTAATTTAATTTCTATTGTTGTCTGGACAAAAAAATGACCAAGGCTAGAGGCAGGTCAAATTTGCTGGCTGGTTCTCGTGACATGAGCAGACAGTCAAAGTCATCGACCATTGGATGAGGGTGCCATAGAAACAATGGCGTGTCGATAAGCCAGCCCCCGACTTTGAACCCCGCATCATGGAAGCAGCCAGAGAAGTGCAAGAGAGAGTCTGGCCAGACATCGATTGTCGTAAATTACTTCACAGACCTAACATCGTCGGCATGCACACTGGTGTGCCAACACCTGCACAGTATGTCCACCTTTTGTACAGTCATCTGAACCAAAGCATGATATCTGTCTCGCACCTTTTAAACATGGCAGCATTTTCCTGCTATCATATTTACATTTTTCACAGACTTGGTGTACACCAACCCACACTACTGCTGACTTGACAGCAACCAACAACACACGACTATTTAAGAACAGACAAGAAGCAAAAATAACACAAAGCACGATTATTAGCTCCACTCATACATAATCATATTTTAACAATCATAACATTTGTTGCTAACGTATACCGTTGGTAGTGTTTCCTTCGGACATTCACTGCGGTCAAACCACCAATATTTTTTTAGCTCCTCCAACTTTCCGTGCTCCTCTCAGTTCCAAAGATGCTCAGGGTCAGAAGGTCTCTGCAAAGTGTAAACAAAAATTCTGACGTGGAGTTACCCACACTAACATTTCTCTTGCACGCGCACTCATGTACGAATTTATTCTTCTATCCCTAATTTTATTCCAGTTCTATGTTTGCAACATTTACCCCAGCCAATGATTTGTTGTCTTAAAGATTGCATATTTAACTTCCATAACGGAAAATGAATTCTTAGCAACAGATACTTCAGTTTGATTTCTTCTCCCAGTCTAGGAATTAAAGTTTGAATGTGCTATGGATAACATTCAAAGAAATCGAAAATAATTTATAATACATTTATGTAAACCATTTTTTTATATATAAAGTTTGTCTTAAACGCTCACAGAATAGCAAGCGTACATGGTTTTAGTCTACATGTGATCATTCCAATACAATATTGCGAGGTCAGTCTAATCCAGTCAACTGTCAGTTATAAAGTGTAATAAGTCAGTTATAAAGTAAAACAAGTCAGTTATAAAGTGAGTGCTGCCTCTGTCAGCAGCAACGGTTTCTAATGCACCGATGATCTCGTCCTGTTGTCGCCGAGCACTCGTGCTGTCAGCTGTTGTCCACCTGTCCACCCACCTGATGTCCGAGCCCATGGGTGTAGCCACGCCGTAGCCTTTGGAGTCGAGGTTGCCCCGACCTTCATGGTGTCGCACGGCTCGCGGTTGTTGTGGTACTCGTTGGTGCTGGACTCTATGAGGAATGCGTACTTGCCGTTCTCGCCCCGCACTTTGGCGATGCCTTCCTCGTTGGACTTGACAAACACGTCCTTCTGTGACGTCATGAACGACCACATGCGTCCGTACAACGACACTGTCGTTTTCTGCGCAGAAAAGTGAATGTCCAGTGTATTCAGGGTGAGAGGTCAGAAGTAAGCAACATGTAAGTCTGGCTCTCACATGACAAGGTATGTGACATATTATGATGACAATAGCTTACTCACACCTATTCGTCTAGTTATTTGAGACGTCAGTGGCCAGAGTGGTAGACTGGACAATGTAATACTGAACAGCTATGAAATGTCTCTGGCTCGTGACCAGTAACCTTCCGTCTCTCAGGTACTGCTCTTGCTACAGTTCTTACTACTGTTGTACTAAGCTATCATTGCTGTTCATTGTCATGAACATAAGAAGTAAGGGTTTAGGGTTAGTGCAATAGTACAATAAGCACAGAATCACATCTAGTATATCAGTATACAGACGATGTTATACTAGTATACCCATCTATACATAATGTTAAACCAGTATACACATGGGCTATACTAGTGACTGATGTTGGAGAAACTGAGGACAGGTCTGTAGACTGGGAGCAGGAGCTTCAGCACCCAGCAGGGTGGCAAGGTGAGTGCTCACATTGAAGAAAGCGTTGGTGCTGCCGGCGGCCAGGGTCCCGTACTTGATCTCAGTCTGCTTGGCCAGGTCCTCGGCCGACTTGATGGGCGTGCTCATGCGCATCGTGGTCAGGTAGGCCGCCAGGTTAGCGGTGTAGGAGGAGATGATGATGAGAGTGAAAAACCACCAGACACTCGTCACGATGCGACCGGACACGGACCTGCGTCAGATGAGTGGGGCGCCATATTGTTCACAGGTGTTCTCTGGGCTTCATGTTGTACTTACCTCAATCAGTGATCAGTATTTTTATTGTATTTGACTCAATAGTTATTTTAGCGACTTATTATTATTTATTTTAGCTATTCATCATTATTTATTTTAACGATTTATTATTATTTATTTTAGCGATTTATTATTATTTATTTTAACGATTTATTTTAATTTATTTCAGCTAGTTATTTTCATTTATTCTAGCTATTTATTATTTATTTTAGCTATTTATTATTATTTATTTTGGCTATTTATTATTATTTATGTTAACATCTTTATTTTAAACAGACTTATCGAAAGTCTCTGTAATAATCTGTCTCTCTTTTAAAGAGAGCAAGCACCTTCTGATATTAAGTGGTGCTTATCAATTTCATAGTGTAAGCAAGTCAAAGAGTATTTTTATATCAAACAACGCATAATATGAAGTATGAAAACAGATTTCACCACGACTGGCTTTGTAGCATTTTATATTTTATTCTTCTCTTTGTTATTGCGTGGCACAGACTGGGTTTTGCGTGTTGTGTCCTGCTGTGATTGAATTGTACGGGAAAATGTAACTGAATGCATGATGAAGAGCTTTATGAACAAGCGACTGCGTGGGCCAACTGCCATACTGCACGCCGCCACATATACCTCCGCCGCCACCCGCCATACTGCCTCCACCCAGCTTCCACAAGCGCAGCAGGGTAGATTGGGGCTGACTAGGAGGCCGTCACCTGCCTCCAACAAATTACCATCCCTCGCGCCCGCCTGTTGCTACAGACCACTTGGTAGCCAAACATTGGCCATCGATTTCCTCTCTTCTTGGACCCTTCCCTCTTCCGCCAGACATGCAAGTTACGTTCCAGCGAGCACACATATAAATGGGAGCTGTCCGGGGACCCACCGCGGTGAGGGGGTTAACAAGTGGGCTCGATATCAGCTGTTTATAGCAAGGTGATGGAAGAATTAACCGACATCGATGGCTGATGGATAAGGATACAGCTCCGTGAGAGACGAAATGTTGAGGCTTCCCACTGAGTGCACTCGTCTGCTGGTGGTTGTTCAGGACGTCTCGTGCCTCGGTCTGCATGGCTACAGAGATGTCAAGAACTGTACCGAGGACTAACGGCACCTCCACACACGAACCCAAACACAACTGTGAAGCGAGTATGCATTCACTTAAACGAAAAACTTAAGCTAAACAAGCAATTAAAAAAAGGACAGTTTAAAAAAATAGCAAAAGAAGACATAAAAAGAAATGAACGGTAAATCTGCTTTTGTCAGTCACGTGAAGAAAGAATAAATGCGGTGCAGCAGGAGGCGGTGCCATAAAAACTTGTCAAAGTCTCAATTGCATTTTGATACTTGTAAAAGAAAGCCAGAGAACTGGGGTTCCGTGACGGATGTGCTTCGCTTCTATAGTCAGAACCGCTCTCCCGAGGGATCGTGACATGCCAAACGCGTCTTCTTAGAAACATTTTGTCGTGGACATGCCGAGTCTCGCGCCCATGCGCACGTGCGTTCCTGTTTGTGTTTGCGTGCGTGCTTGCATGCGTGAGGTGTCAGATCCAACTACCAACTCAATCGCAAGAAAGAACTGTTTCGGATTCGAGAGAAAAAGTCAAGTTTGCCAATTAGCTTTCATCGACAAGACCTCGTTAAGCTGAGACTTTGACAGGCAGGGTGTCAATGGCTGCGGTCAGGGGACATGGCGATGTTTTCCCCGAATCGATTCTTTGCCTTTTCTCTTCATTTCATGACCTCAGGTTGAAGCGTGATAAATCTGCATTTGAAAAATCAATTTCTCCGATTTAAAGCTCTAAACGAACTCTTTTGCACAAAAGAGATGGTAGCAACATATTAAGAAAAGTCTCCTCTGCGTCAGAGACTTGCGAAGATGGTTAGAGGTTCTTGTGAACGGAACTAAAGTTTAAAAGTCAAAGTTCAGTTACTTTAGTGTTTACTTATTTGCTTGTCTGTTTGTCTGTCACTTTCTTGCTTTGTCTTGTCTTTCATTCTTTCTTATTTTGGGGGAAGGAAGCTGGTTGATTCTTTTCATGTGTCTTCTATTTCAGGCTTTGTTAAATATATTTATTTCTTTGCCTTCATTTTTTTATCCCGACTTCGGGGCTGCTTCGAGTCTGTCTGGTTTTTCTGAGTGGTTCACATTAATTTAGTGCACTATGTGTATAAAACTTTGGTTTGACTCTTTGCAAAATATCCAATATGTAGTTAAAATTTTATACTTAATAATTTAAAGTGACAAATAATAATAAATACACAGCAACTAGTATTTAAAGCATACTCCTGAAATTTGAGAATGACAGCCGAAGAACAAAAAGGCAGAAACAAGTTTTCTTGCACATTATTCCAGTCCATTCGAGCAGAAGACTTGTCAGCGTTCTATCTCTCACCAGTACTTAAGGAAGAACTTAAGATGTGGTCAAGCCAAGGGACTGAAGAAAGAATGCAGACTATTTTTATGACATTTTGACTTAGATGTGTTAGTTTACAGCGACTGTAGATTTCTGGGTGAGTTCAGGCCGATCCATAGAACACTGGGGACCTACTTGGGCAGCACGTCGCAGCCCTGTTGCATGAAGGCGCCGAGGGAGAACCACAGGCTGTTGCCGATGGTGAAGTCGTTGGACAGCTTTGCCTCGCCGCTGTCAACGTTCCACTCCTCGGAGCTGAATCGACTAACGAGGAACAGCACCACGCTCACTCCGATGAAGGCAAAAACTGTGCACAACCAGATCTCCTGTGGGGAGACAGACAGAGCACTTGGGTCAAACATGAAATAAGGGTCGTTTCTACTGGGAGTATAAATGAGTGTAGCTAATTACAATTAATTACAATGTGGTAATTAGAAATAATACGTTATGTTTTTTTCTGCTAAAACAACTATTCTTTCTTTTGTTAACCGTCAATAAACACATACAAAATGCGCTCATAAGTGCACTACCAAACCATACTTGTCCCTTGTAATAAAACTACGCATCACTTGGTAAAAGCATGGCGATATCATAGCCAGGTAATTAAGTCTTATAAATATATGTCACATTCAGGCGAATTAGTTTCGCTAGAGGAAATCTGAAACTAAACAGATGTCAGGATAGTGAATGTATGTGTTTGTAGTCCATAGCCTCAGCCAGTGGGAGAAATGGGAAAATAATTAAGAATATTGTGAGGACACTGTTTAAATCACTCTCTACGCATGGTAGTGAAGGTGTGTAGTTTGAGAAGGGAAGAGGAGTATTCATCCAGATTTGGGGAAATAATATCTTGTACTATGCAGTACAAGTGTGGCACTGCCCCATATGTTCTATCCAAATATCTACAGTCCGCATAACAAGTATTCATGAGTACTTCAGGATGATTATAATTATTTAGCAAGCTGTTGCTGTTCTTGTTTACCTGCGACAATGGCTCCATGAACGAGAAGACGTGAGGATCCTGGTTCTCAGGCTTCTTGATCATGATGGAGATACCCAGCGACATGAATGGTTTGGTGAAGTCGATCACCTTCTCCTGTCCGATGTTATCGTCAGCGGTGCAAATGCTATGTCTGCTTCCTGTATACAGGCGTGTACACCAACGATTTAGCGCCAAACCCGGGTACAATAAGAAGGGATTATACTTCTGGTTCACTATATTCGATGCTCAAACAATATAACAAATTAGTTATGTCAGTTATGTTCTTTTAGAGCATAAAACAAAGAACTTTATCACAACAGTTTTAAAATACATGTCATTAAATCCACAATATCATATTTGCATCATCTTGGTAAGCCGGTGTCCAGGTGACTAGAGCACTGGTGTCCAAACCCAGAGAAGCTACCTCCTGTCCATCCAGCTCTCACAAATAGGTCCTGACTCCATAGGAGTTTGTAGAAGATGAGGCACAGAATGAAAGAAGATGAGCAGCCCCTTCCCCTACCAAAAGCTGTCCCCGAGTAAATTGCAGGGCCGTCCGGCGGCGTAAGGGTTAACGCCTGTCACCAATACAGGGAAAGCTGGCTGTCTTGAGTTCAGCTCTCGTCTCGGGCACGTTGTTTTTTCTCTCCATGTTTACAGGGCTGGCAGCCTTGCCGTGATATAGCCTTCGTTGCTGGATCGGTGTAAAACACCATCACCATTAACGAGCTCGTATCTTGTGCCTTCAGACCTCGGGAGTGCATACAATAGCTTGACATCTCCACACAGAAGCAGTTGCAGGCTGGGACTATCACAGGCTAGCTCATTCCTTCTGTTAGTCGTAGAACCGAGTAAGGTAGTCGACGAAAGGGTTAATTGAAAGAGAAGCTAAGGCACAAGAGAAGAAATCATCTTTTTCGCCCCGTAAGGTCTAACAAAAGGACAGACAGATAAAATCACCAGCGCACGCAGCGGGACGCCGACAAGTGGCTCAGTCAAGCAGCTTCATTACTCCAGACACGACAGAGAAAAGCCCAGAATCCACCTGACAAGCCCAAGCTCGCCACAGCCCTGGACAACGACTTGGGCAATGGCGGCGAGCAGTCTGCAGCTTTGCCGAGAGAGAAGTGAAAGACCCCACATCTCTCTCTCTCTCTCCTCTTTGTCTTTCTCTCCTTACCTTCTTCGCAGTCTGTTCTCTGTCTCCCTCCATCTGTCTTGGTTCCTTTTTGCCCTTTTTACATTTGTGTTTTGTTAGTCATCACCATTGCTGTTTATCCTTCCGTTGTTTATCCTTCCGTCCCTCGTAGGCTATTCATGTTTTTCTTGTCTCAAGCGCTATGAGTATGCTCCTTACGAGAGTGAATATGCGCTATATGCGTGTTGTTGTGGTGGTGGTGGTGATGGTGGTGGTTGTTGACAAGCAGTCAGAAAGTGGTTAGATTATTTTTAACTAATGATGAGTAATGGCAATCGCCGCAAGGTACTGTTCTTATGGGACTTCGGTAACTCTACGCGAAGAAGATGCACAGAATGGTTTGGAGCAAATGATGGCCACGCATAATTCCCCTCTGACATTTGATTTGTGATTTTGGAGAGCAGCTGTTCCTTTATCTTGGAATGGAATTGGTTTGCTAACCAAACTTACATATGCTGTCAGATGATGAAATTCAAATATGTCACAAGTCACATATTTCCTTTGGTTATTCTTTTTCTAGCTCTTAACATTTTGTGATTAGTATATTGAAGAAAAGTATTTTAACTGGCATTTCAGTTCTTACATGTCTGATGAGCTCTCCGATAATTCCATTCCAGGTTCCGTCCCCCTGCGGTGCGCCGTACGTGTTGTCTTTGACCAGCCTGATGTAGTACTCGTACCCCACGTTGATGGACACCATGTCGGCCAGCTCCGAGCAGTACCCCGAGAAACGGTCTCTGCCAACGACAGGGATGCCGTCCCACGGCTCTGTGCGGTTGAAAATATAAGGCATGTCCTGCAAAGAAAAGCACACTTTATTCCCTATTTTACACCAGGCCAATAAAAGAAAACAAATAGAAACAACAGGCGAGAAGTAAACGTGAGGTCTCACACGTGCACATAAATATGTCCATCCATCACTATACACCACTAATGAATAACGAAGAAAATTATAAAGGGTAGAAGACATCTGAGCCTCCTAAGTTGTCTTAACTGTTATTCACGTGGCCTGAGTCACTCCACACACTATAACCATTCCTTGCAGGCAAACATTTGTCCACGTCCCTTGCCCACAAGATGAGATGTCTGCTATCAGTTGAACCTGTCTGTGCCACACCGCAAACATATTGCAAACGCTTTTGCGGGCAGTCAAGAAAATGATGCATCGCTAAATTCCTTTTTTTTCTTGTATGTTCCAGCTTTTGCAGCACACAGATTCCTTTCGTACGAGTGAACTACAGTTTTGATCGTTCAGGTTTTCACTAGCTGTAATACTGAAAAATATGTCTCTGCTAGGTAATTAGGTATTAAAAACATGTAACGGCATTTAAGTGGGAACTGAGGGCTTAGCAACACATCACTAATGTATGTGGGAGGGAACCTGGAATGGTTTTCACGCATTATTTCAAGTCTGACATGTAATGGGAAATGGCATTGGCTTGTAGTCGATAGTTGTGTTAGCAGTGAGAAAACAAAAAGCAAGAGGAGTAAAGCAGATTTAACTGGAAGAATATTTGTGTGCGTGTTCTCAAGCGTGCATGCGTGCGTGTAACATGACATTAGGAGAGTGAAAGGATGTGAGATCACCTCGATAGTCACGACGATGCGTGTTCTGTTGTCTATGGTACGGTTGCCCTTAGTAACAATCTGCTCTGGACCCCTGGGAATGAAGTTCTCTTCAGTCCAAACTCCTGCCTGTAGAAATGCCAGAAACATTCATGTTCAGCTGCACTTTGTGTTGGACAATAAATGTAATTCTGTTTTCTTGGGTGTGTGGCAAGCGGCTACATAATGTTTTATGCAAACGTTATAATTCTTTACAATGGCCTCTTCCTAAATTTTCTTTCAACTAATAGCATTAGACATTCTGATAAAATAAAAACAGAACTAAAATATCCCCTTTCCTTCTTGTGCATCTCGTTCATTACTCAAGAACAAGTATAGCGAAGTGTGCGGAGGGGAAAGGGAGAAGCTGTTTAAAGCTTTTCAGGTTTCTACACTTATCGATGATTTAAGTAAAAACAAAAAAAAAATGGTTGGTCCATTTGTCGGCGATGATGCATGGCGTGCACACTGTCACTACGCTGTCCACTGGGACGTGCACGCACACACCAGCAACCGCACCACAGGAACAAGTCAAGCAGAAAATTTGTCATGTTTCAGCATCTGACATGGGCATGCACTCCCGCCGTGATTCCCAACTTCCGTTCACACTGATTCACTGTTCGGGAGACGTGAATAGCCGGGATTATTTTGAAAACTCACGTGCACTGGTCAAAAACATCAGCTTGCACGGCTTTCTCCAGTCTTCCCCCACTCTCTCTCTCGGTCCCTCCTCCCATCTCTCTCTCGGTCCCTCCTTCCCCCCCTCTCTCTCGAGATCTCTCCTCCCCCCCCAATCTCTCTCTCTCTCTTCATTCTCTCTCGCTACCCATCCTCTCAGTTCAATACTTCCAGACTATCAATCGACTTATGTCTACAGGACTAGATAAACTCAGGTAACATTCTGTGAAACCTTTGCCCACATCTCCAGCAAACGAAATGCAGGCTATATAAACTTCACAACAAGTCTCCTGAAACATTTTTAGCAAAACTTTGATCGCTTGCAGGGACTAGCTCATCTTTTCCATTGCTTGCCTCGTATCATCAAAACTAACCTATACATAGGTAACGGATTTGCTATTCCTCAACATTTTAATTCTGTCCTTTTCCGTGATTTTTTGTATTATTATTATTTTTAAATGCCAACATGTCTTCTGTACTCAAAGATGTCTACGTGTTGTGATAACTATTGTGACAGTGACCATAAACATGACAACATGTCATGTTAAGAAGAGTTCTCATAAACATCTTTCATCAATGTCATAACTATCCTGATCAGTACTGGATGTTTATTTTGAATATTCACATTCCAATAAAATTCTGGCAGCTGACAACGCTTAGTCTTACTGGCATCTGTATGAGAGGGAAAGAGCCTGAGGCCCGAGGTCCTGCAGTGATCACGTGTCCCGCACGTGCCCGGAGCTGCGCCCTCCCTGTCCCTCCCGCTTGTAATGCACTCTCCGTGTTCCTCTCCAAGAGAAGAGAAAAGACTATTCTGTGGGAGAATCAGAGAACAAACGCCCCGCTGCGGAAGCAAATGGAAAGCACGAATCCCATTCCACCCGATATATTGCATTACCAGCCGCGTTTTTACTGAAGGTGTATTTTTACAGCTAGTCATACACTTTCAATCCTGCATTACAGACAGCATGTCACATAATGCGGTTCGTTCTTGGGTAAACATTTGTTTAATCTAGAAACAAAGAACCAGCCAGGAATTCCCTTCTCAGTTATCATTCCAGCGAAAGGGTATCATATCCATGTTTTCATACAAAGAGAGCTTCCGTGCTTTTTTAAAAACAAAATAATATTACATAAGTGTTTTGATTCTACTCTTTTGTATTTATCGAAGATAACTTGTTTATTTTAATTCTAGTCTACATGTATTTATTCAATATTACATTTGGAAGACGAGATTAATGAGATTGTTTTATGATGACTGCAATATGAAACACAAGAGCGTTTAAATACAAACCATTATTCCCGATTAGAGTGCAGTGTTTCATGCAAACAATTAAGGTAGTGAGAAAAATGAATGTTAACGGCAGTGGCCAGACAGGTACCAGAATACATATAGCTGACTGGGTAAGTATGTGGAACTATTCTCAGTGCAGGCACCCATGTACCCACCGACTGTTTGGTCCAGTTATTTCTGCTGGAGTGAAGACGTCTATATCTGGACAAAGGTACCTGTCTAGGCAGAGTGCTTGGAAGGAGGGGAAGGTAAACTACAGGACTGTGCATTGAGCAATCTTTCAAGCTTGGCGGCACTAAACATGATTTTCACCGAGGGATTTAGCTCAATAAAAATTTTAAAGGAATTAAATTTTGGATACTTGAGCTTATACTTCCTTCTTCCTTAAAACATTCTTTGTGCGGTTAAATATTGTTTCATATTACTGACATAGTTATCTAATGTAAAACATTGCTTAAAAGTACTTCTACGGGTATCACTTTCTTTCCAAGTCTTTTCCTGATTATTGTTGTGTAAATGTCATGCATACAACATTAGACAAATATAGTCCTGCTTCTTTTGAAAGCGCGATTTTTACTGAGTTATTAGAGTTTACTCTTATATCTGCTGCATTTAGCAAACTCCCTTTATTGGGTCGTTTCCAGTGTCCTTTCTTCCACCCTACTGACTAAACTGTAAGTACATGCTAAACACAGGATTGTTTATATTCGACGATGCGTGTGAGTGGCGGTGCATACGACTGAATGAATCATTGTTATTATTATTTAAGTATTACTTTCAAGTGATTTACAAAGACATTTTAGCAGGGAGCGACAAGAGAGAGGGAGAGAGAGCGCTCACCTTGGCCACTCCCCTGTACATGCTGACCTCTATGACGTCTAAGGAGTGACCTGAGCGTTGACCACTCTTTGAAAAGCGTATCTTGCCGTTGCTTCCGGTGAAGGTATGCTGCACAGACAGGGAATGACTTGCTCACAGGGGAGTTAAAACCCTCTATAAAATACATACTAATACATTTTATCAATACTTTAAATAGTCTCATATTTACTAATGGATTTACTGGTAATGTAATGAACTTGCAAACATAAAAGTTGTTGTACCAGTTTATTAAAAAATACGGCAGTAACCTGCAAACTGTGGGAAGTCCTGAGGTGTAAATTACAGTAAAGGTGCTATAAGGTAAGGTACTATCAGTCACCAGAGAGACTGCAGGAGAAGATCCCTACATCGTTTAGCTTAAACTCATTGCTGCTACATTTACTTCCCTTTTCTTTGCACAGTTACCACCATAACTGTCTTCCTTTACTACCCAAACATTTGTTCTTCTAAAGACATGCTAACAGGATGTCCGTGTGTCAGGGAGGACGAACCTCGGCAAAGATCTTGGCCAGGTCGCGACCGTAGCGCCAGCGGGAGGTGGAGGGAGGAGAGCAGGTGATGCCGTTGCCCCTGCTGGCGTCCTGCCACTGCTGCACGCTGTCCAACAGGTGCCACCGACCCTGAGGAGCTTGGTGCCTCTGGAGCTCGGACAGCGCCTCGGTGACTATCTTGATAGCATCCTTTGCTAGTGCGCTGTCTGTCTGTTGCCGGCAAAACAGATTTTTTTGCAGTTTGTATTTTTTCTAGTGGTTGAACGGTGAAAGCAGGAAAAATAAATTATCATTTGAGTTTCAGAGAACACCTGTCGACATGTTATCATTTTATTTATTGTTATATTGACAGTGAAAGACAGAATGACATTGTCCCAATTGATTGGTAATAAATACTGATCCATGCTGTTTTCTTAGAGCCTTAGAAAAATGTTTTCTGGAGTATATTTACTTACATTATTCTGAGATGAAGGGTCACTGAAATAGGACCGCATTAGTGCATCCGTTTGACGAAAAATTTCAAAGCCTGTGATATTGACTCCCCCTGTCTTGTAGGCTCGAAGTTTGATGTACTTCATACTCTGTACATAATGTACACACACTGTAACAGATGTGCAAGAAAGAAACAAAGCTGTTTCTCTTACTCCTTCTCTACTCGTTTTTGTCTCCTATATTTTGCTTTGTCGGTAATTATTTTTACTTCTCTCCCCCCCCCCTTCTCTCTATGCACGTTTACAAGCTGCACTGATATTTTTGTAAACATCATCTTTATTGTTCTTTATTTTACTTCAATATTTTTGGATTTAAGTACTCTGAAATGTCCATACATGTTAAAATTGTTATTGAAAAATGTACACAGTGAAAATGGAACGAACCCCCTAAAACTTCATTTAGTAGAAACATTTACTGTATACTTGTGAACGAAGTGTCTTTTTAGGATCAGGGTACTTACCAAATAAGGCAAGATGAAGTGGAATCGAATTTTGTATATTGATTTATCTTCTACCTGAAAAAGTACTATGATGCATTAAAATATGCGAAATGAAAATTAAACTGGCTACAGAAACAAATGGCGAAGAAGTACATCCAAAATTATCCTAATCTTTTGCTTACAATATTTCAATAAACGATTACTTTCTGCGTAATGGGTAATAAGTTTCCTAACATTGATTTATATACCATAACATTTTATGAGTGTTATAAAGTGTCAAAAGATTATTTTATAATTTTACATATATTTGCTTTTGATCGCAGAAGCCAATCTTAGCGGGTAATTAATTTACGGATGGGTTTTGGAGGCTAAAATTTACAGGATAGGTTTATATCCCCTTTATCTATTGATATCTGGGAAAAAACGCAAGACCGTTCAGGCTGGTTTTTAAATAAAAAAATAAAATTACCAACATTCGACAACAAAATCAAACACCCAGCATCCGACAATAAAAGAAAATTATAGACGTTCGACAACAAAATAAAATTGCCAACATCCGATATCAAAATATAGTGCCCAACACCCACAACAAAACTAAATTACCAACATCCGATATGCAAGGGTTAATAAATTTATGAGGAGACATTGATAGAGCTATGGCACATCGCTTTCAGTATTGCAGCAAGAGTAGAAGCAAATCAAATCTTTTCCTGGGGTCTCCTGTCAGCCTCCAAACATCACAAGCGCTTTTGGAGGACTGCTGTGTTTATTACTCCAATTTGTTTCATCTTCACAATACAAAATAGATGAAACCACTTGGTTATTCACAAAAATGATACACTTGTGTTACGGTCTACAGACACAAAGGCGCGAAGGTACACATACTCTCTCTTTATCCATCTCTCTCTTTCTCTCTCACACACACTAACACACACATACACACACCAGACAAAGAATAGAAAGAGGCGCGATTAAGGCGCCAAAGGAAGCACGGAAATTAACTGAAGAACTGGG
Source organism: Pomacea canaliculata (assembly GCF_003073045.1). Lineage (NCBI taxonomy): Eukaryota > Metazoa > Mollusca > Gastropoda > Architaenioglossa > Ampullariidae > Pomacea > Pomacea canaliculata. The sequence continues at coordinate 20,071,759 of NC_037592.1, read as the reverse complement.
CATAAAAAAAAAAAAGCGGGAAGAAAAGAAAGAAAGAAAGGTAGAATTAATTGTTCAACACAACACATATTTGCTTACTATGGAATTAATGACCCAGTGCGCATGTTCTGGGGGAACGTCCATGACCACACGTATGTCTCTGCCGCGGTCCTGGGTGTGCATGGAGTGCAGGAGGTGCAGACACGCTGTTCTGTTCTGCACGTGACGGGCTGTGATTTCTGGCGTCTGCTGGTAGTCGTGCATGTAGTCGTGCACTTGCTCCAGACGGAATAAGCCTGGCACACGTACAGGGCAATGGTATCAGAGATCACATTCTTCTTGCACTCTGTTCGTTAGTTGCTCTTGCTACCTTCTTGTAATAAAATGTTATTCATAAAGTAGCCATTTTTAAATTATAGCAACAAGCAATTCGTTTTTTAATCACTGAATGAAAAAGATAGTTCTTCTGTTTCACACGGAATATGTTTCCAAATTGCTGTTAAAATGAAAGTGTTGGAAAATAATAAATATACTGAGAAAATAATAAATACTCTAAAATGGTATCGGTGCGCAGCAAAGCGAAAACTTATTGGGAGGTCGGATCGTTACAGCTAATGACCACTGTGACAGATTAACGGGGTGGACACAACAACAAGAGAATTCACTGAAGGAAAGAATGATGAAATGCGCTACAAGAGACAATGAATACAACAGACGCACAGAGCGTGCCTCAAGTGACATATATCCATATATCATCACCTTAGAAACTTTGATGGCAAAATTGTATTTGAATTTTACTTATTTATGGCTTTGAGGTTTTGCATGTTATCAGTCAAATTTGAACTGGTGCGAGGTAAAGAACGAGCACTGGCTGGGATATTGCTTGTCTGAGGACAAAGACACGTGATTTCTCCAGGGAGAATCTGATGATCCTGTGAGTGTTCGGCGCATCGCGAATGCTTTTAATGGTGGGATGCGGCCTGGACTGTAGACCACAGGGCGACACTCACCAATCATGTCTGCAGGCTTTAGCAGTAGTGTTCATTCTCCTGAAAAGCCCCCTACGTGCTTGATCAGAAACATTTTCACTTGACATCCCTGTCCTCTAGGGACTTGGTATGCTTTAGATGTGGATCAGAAAGCCAAATGGCAGGAGTTCGTATCCCAGCCATTACTTCAGGCAGCCACGAGTTACGTCGCAATTCGTTTTGCTTTATAATTTTAATACCATTACTCTTTCAGCAACAGTACCTATGTCAATGCAACTCAAATTAAGTTTACTAGTCTTCGATATTACTAATATTACTGCACTACGCAAATCTGATTCTTCTGACACTTAGTCTAAATTTAGCAACCAGTGTTATTGCATTCGTAGACATCCCGGTTAATATCAATATCCTCCATCAAACAATTAGTTTTTTCATTTGTAATTTTTATTTTAAATAAACTATTAAGCAGTCAAAATAAACAAACTGTCTTTCCTTTGTCAATATAAACTTATCGATAATGTGATCTCTCCACCGCCGACCTACGAGAGGAGGCGATAAGAAGAACGGTTGAGTCTGATAAAGGGAGACAAACGACAGAGGAATGCGATCCAGCGGAAACAGCAGATGAGCTGATACAACGATGTTGTTAACGACAGGCGCCCTCCATGGAGGCAGGAGCGGCATCGCCTTGCGCTCATTACCAGTCAGCCATGCAACGTGGGAAAACAAATTGTGTTGCTACCAACGGTAATTTTACTGGGAGTTGTCTGCCCTGGGGCCCAGCGCTGACGTTGCTGCTTCCCATGACTTCATTTTAACTGCCACTTGGTTCCCCCACCTCTACCAACCATCACAAAGTTTTCACCCTACCTGCGTAGGGTACTTTAGCTTCATAATTAACATGTCAAATGACATCTAAGCACATGTAGTGAGGGATGCTGTATTATTTAACTGAAAGAAATATTTCTGGGTCGTGTAATACCCACATATTCAAGATGCCATACACCTGTCACTAATGAAAAGAAGCGCTTTACGTGTGAAATTAATCAACGACAACTCAGTCTGAGTAATTATGTCCACTGTTATGTCTATGTCCAATGTTTCCTAAGAAAATACATAAGCGACATTGGCTTAAATAACATTACAAACTGGTCATTACCTTCATTGGTGTTGTAAATGTACACGAGACTAGTCCACTCATACCACTGGACGATGTCTACGATCGCTTAGAAATGCTGGGCTGCAGGTAGAACTGGAAGCTGGGCCTGGCGGAGTCCGCTCCCTCCAGTGGATGAGAAGGGTTGTTCAAAAAAATGAAGGCACCTCCAGGCTCTCGGAGTAGGCCTTAATGGTGGCGAGGGTTGGCTTTCCCACGTGACCCAACAGCACGATGGCGCCAGCAGACAGGAGCGAGCACACTAAGGACAAGGGAGATAAAACTGCAAACAACCTTCGCTGATTGCTTAGTGAGGCAAGCCAGCATCTGTCCGCACATTGCAAGCAATTAAGACTCGGACATTGAGTTATGCATGCTGCTGAAACGACTGGACTCTTGCTGCTGTACTTTTTCCAAAAGGAAGTTTCCTGTTTGGTTGAGTTTTTTGAAAAGAAAACTTTAATTGGAAGAACAGAAAGCGACAAAAATCACAAGTTTAAGGATAAAATTCACGGTTTGCCAACTTTGAGATATATGGCACTTGCTATATGACAGGACACGTGCTCCAGGGTGGGTGGGGTAGGCAGTGATGTCATAACATACCCTCCCAACTACGTAGCCATTTGACAGAAATGAGGTTAAGGCAGTTGTGCAGAGCGAAGGAAGGAATTAGGCGCGTGATTTTCACGGGAGGTTATTCACGGTTCTAGAAAGACGATGTATTAAGCATTGCAGCCATGTAGCACTGGACAAAACAGAATATCACGAAAATATCTTTTTATGTACAGACATAGGACAATTAAAAAGTAAGCACACACACACTTGATATGAAACGGAAAGCCGCAATTAACTGAAGACCACGTGCACTCAAAAGTGTTTGAGAAACGAATGTGAGAAATAGTGTGTGCACCACTCTTTAGTTGCAGATTGACCTCCCCTGAATAATTTGCCTGGTGAAATAAATAATTGATGGTGCACGCTCAGCTGCAGGCTACATAAAGTCTGTGTTGCGCTTCCTTGTTTTATTCTGTAACTGTAGTTGCTGCAACACTCAGAGTCGGAGCCATCTTACTTTCGAAATATTCATTGCCACCACAATCTTGATTGGGTTTTTCTAGTGATTATCGCTTTACAGGTTTGAGTTATTTAAAATGGACTGCGGCAATGTAGCTCTGTTGACCTATGTGTACATATGTGAGTCAGTTTGTAATAAAATAAAACTTCATTGAATGCTGACCTTTATTTCTTCATTTTATTTCACTCATCACTGTCAACGTCATCACCTACACTATTCATCATAAACTATCGTCATCATTTTTCTTCTTTCCTTCTTTGTTATTATTGTTAGGTGGTCCCGTGGAACACCGGTGAGCCTGACACCAACACTGTGAGGATTGGATGTTCTGGGTTCAGCTCTCGTCTCAGGCAGGCTAATTCTTTCTCTGCATGTGATGTCTGTTCACAAGGCTGGCTGCGGTGATATGTCCTTAGTTGCTGACTCGGCGTAAAATACCAATTTCCCACCACCACACACACACCTCCTTATTATTGTTAAACTGGGGTAGATTTTTTTGCCTTCTGTTAACTTCCACTCTTATTTTTTCTTTATTTTTTTTTTTTGTTGATTTATGTAAGATCCATTTCATCGATTCCTAGATACACTCGTGACATCAACAAGGCGTACTCACAGGCTCTGGAAACGTCGAAACTGTCGGTGGCGTCCACAGCGTGCACTCGGTGCACCAGGCGTAAGACATTGGGCTCCTTGTTGAGTTCCATAATTTGCTCCTCAAACGCCTCGGGTAGACCGCCGGAATTGTGGTCGAACAGCAGACCTAGAGAATATAGTTCAAACTGTCAGCAGCAAACGAGACTGGCGATAGGTACAGTATTTAGATGTCAGGGGTTTTGAGGACTTTGAATTGCAGCCTGTTGGCTGTAAGGACATATACCTATGTGTTTTTGTCGAAGAAATTTTTTTAGTGTTTATATGAGAATTACTGGAAGTTTCATATGTTGTTTGTAAAATATTTTACTTAAATAAGTTTTTATATGAGAATTTTGCAGTATCTGCAAAATTCTCACAAAAAGTATCTAAGCATGTCGTTCTTCAGTATAAGCTGTATAATACATCGATATACATATACATATTTATAGTTCTAGCAATAACATCTTTATAGTATCTTAGTTACGAGGTACTGTTTTATTTTAGATGACTATAAAGAATAATTTCGATATCGAGTATCCGTTAGCAAAGTATGAGAATGATATGACAAAACATTATTACCTGTAACAAACGTTTTTTCGTACTTCTAACCTTTCATTGTTCTAACACACTTCTTTTTTTTTCTTTTACTCACACAGTGCAAAGCGAAATTGCATGGCAGTTTTGTAGTAATATGTACGTAGGTGAACATATATATATATAACTCTCTGTGCTGTTTTACAACGATTGCCAACGATTACATCAACTGAAGTTAACCTGTGCAATTGTATAACAGAAAGATAAAGTCTAAGTGCTTTTAAATATTCTGAAATACTGTGAGACACCTTAGAGAGTAGGTCCTACAGGTCAAAGGTGACAAAAGCTCTCGTTGCATTCGTCTGAGTAAAGTTGGATGCCAACCCTGTCTTGAGCTATTTGGTTTTACTGCTTCTACAGGAGCTTGTTTGTCTGTAGTTAATGGCTATAGTGCATGAAATTAAGTTTGTGAGGCTGTAGGAAATGATTATATTGCATGTTTTTATTCTTGTAGTTAAAGCAAAATATGTAAAATGACAACCAAAGAAGCAAACAAAAAAATAAAATAAAATGTTTTACATATTTCTTGTTATTTTCAATTTTTTTGGAGAGGGTGTCAGGAAGTGTTGAGAGCTCTGCCTGTCATAAGGCTATCCATTTCATAAGGAGCTTGGCGGCATTATGAACCGAGAATCAGACAGAAAATGGCAAGCGGGGGAAGAGAAATGTATTGCAAGCGCATGGTGCCTAGCTGGAAATGCGTGTTCAAAGTTAACACATTAGCTTTAGCTCTCGCTGCTTCTCGGAAAAGACCATCCTCCTCCCTGCTGCCTGGGCGCCACAGCTCCCTCGAGATCGCTTGGCTTTTTCTCTTCTTCGATTCCGTGCAGACTGTCCATTGAAAGTGGCAGCTGGGGGTGTCAGGAGCTTAGAGGATGTGAAAGGCGCAGCCTCCCCCGTTACTAGTAATGTATGTATGTACGCACATAAGCCCAGTGCGTAATAGTCAAGGTTTGGTGTGGAAGTCAGCGATTCCAATACGCACTAGTTTGGGGAAATATTCAAAGTCTGAGAAGCAGAAAAAATATGGCAACATTTACCACGACCACAGCCACCGAAACCATAGCTATCATCATCAGCCGCAACACCAACAATTTTATGTCTCAGTTAATCAGGAAATGTTTCGGGATGTGTGTGCGTGTCCGTGTGTGTGGTTGCATTGCAACCTGTAATAGCAGTGTTAGTGGCATCCAGATGCTGAAATCCATAAAAGAAGTCCCAGCTTATGCAAATGTGTAAAAATTATAAGGCTGAAGCAAACTAGTCAACAGAGGGAACCCCTTGACCCTTATTCAGATCACGATGCAGCGTGTGAGAACCTTCCAGTTAACTGCCTTCAAGCAGCGAGAGTGACTAACAGACATGCACGAGCACGAGTCGCTGGCATGGCGGTCTACCTTAGCCTTATAATTAGCCCTTGACGATTCTTTATCTGAGAGACAATAATTTGCAGCTGCAACAATCCTTGAGACTAAATTTGAAAACTCCTAAATATGCGATTTATAGGACCCTCTCAGATGTTTCACAGTTCTGTTTTCCATTTCATAAAAATTCTGTTTGAGCTCGCTAGTCCTAGAATGTAAGCGCCTGTAAGAGAATGCTGAAAGAAACACTCCAATTTGGCTTAAATAATAGATATCGATGCGCTAAATTGTTTTCCCTCGAAATTTCGGGTTTCAGAAAAAAAACTCGTTTACCTACATCAGCAGCTAAAAACAGAGCTCTGAGATGGCTGACGGGGCTGCAATGTTTTGTTGTAGAGAGACAATATAGGAAACCTTCAGGCGCAAGAGTTTAATTTAATTTGACAAAAAGCTGCGGAAGGGATAAATCAGATAAACAAAACTTGCGTGACGAAGGATAAGGTTATAAGAGGCAACACAGTTTCAATGCTACAACTGCATGTGGAAATCGTTGACAAAGTTGTTGGACCAAACGATTTCTGTAAAAATAGAAAGTGCTACTGCAGTTTAATGAAAGTGTTTGAATAAAGATTTCCTAGAAGTAGAAGCTTCTGCAGATCACAGAGAGCAGCCTGCTTTCTAAAAGATGGACCTCAGGCTAGACAAGTCTCTTACATCATTACCATCAGCTAGAATGTCTTCACATTGCAAGCTTGTGCTTCCTGCAGATTACAAATTACAGATGGCTATAAATCAGGGTCCGGCTGGCCAGTCAGCTAAAGTGTTAAACAGTCTCTCAGCGTCGCTCGAGATTTTTCTTGTTAAATGGATCCAGCCCCACCACAAACTAGGATCAGTTTGTTTTCCATCACGGAAAAAGAACCGTGCCAGAGCCATGTTGGGCACTATTCTTTTGAAATCAGAAACTGTCAGAGGAAATATTTCAAAACGTCAGTATCTATTATCTAGGTCCAAGATTTTGTTTACTAAAATGTTAACCCCTGATATTAAACAAACAATCAAATCTCTCTTCAATGCCGATTGTTATGTATAACCGCCAGGTTAGACGAATGAAAACAGCATCATGAGATAATAATAATAATTGAATATAATATCTGAAGTACTCTCGGGAAAGAGCAGGTAAAAGAAAACATTTACAGGATGCATATGACTGGAGCTGGCTGAAACTGATGACTGGCCGATGAGTGACACTGTGATGAGTGACTATTACATCATTATTCAAACAAAATCCACAGACTACTAGAGAAGATAACACTTTATTTATCACAAAAGGCAATTAGATGGATCTCTATAAGAAAGTAAAACAACAAAAGAACAATACGAACACATTCATAACCACTTCTCCGAATAAACTCTCATACAATCAAAGTTCAAGCTTACATAACGATCTACATTCGTTCGAAAGAACATGTCTGTCGTGTAGAATTGCAGTTACTTTCAGAAGTGTCTGGCTGGTAAACAGACTCTGAGGTCACTCTGGGCTGCCCCAGTAACTTTGGACCAGGTGTATATAACAGAATTCAAGCTGCTAGTTACTCTTGTAATCCATTATTTTACTTTTTCGTCTGTCCTTGAGTTTGCCTGCTCGTCTTCCTTTGCAGATTCTTTAACTCTCAAACCTTACTAATCCATGTATAGGTATAGTGTCGATTAGCATTACAGGAAAGCAAAGTCATTATCATGGGGAGTTACAGGGTATGTAGGTATGTAGCGGATTGTGTACTCCCTGCTGAAGAAGAGTACAGACTTCACTTACATCATAAAACACAATCCGCAGCCCACATATCCAAACTATACTCGCAGGAAAGCATACAGCTTGCAAACATCTCCCACAGACGGCACACTCGCACGAGAATGACGAATGAGCCCCAGCACACAGACGTCCAGTCATCAACAAGGGTCAACAAGAACTGTCGCCTGTGGACGTCGATGTGAAGTCTTCCGTCAAAAGGAACCCCAGCCACCGAGCGGAAGTGACATTACATTCCCAAGCCACAGTGGTAGGCCCGTCACACCACTCACCAAGTCCACAGCAAAGAAGAGGACATCAGATGAGACAAGAAACGAAGAGCAATCATTGTTATATAACTTCTGATGCATGATTGGGCTAAGCTCAACATAAAACAATTTTAATTAAAATCTGAGCAAACATTCCACTCCCATTTCCGTGTTACAAGGCTTCACCGTGATTCACAAATGCTGGTGTCATCAAGTCACGGTGATGTCAGAGCTTCCATGTAGTGTGACCTCTCTCAAAGACCTTTAGAGAATGGTCTGTTCAAGCTCAGACTTGTAAGTTACCAGGACATAAAAGTTGTTGTCATTTTATTATGAAAATGAGTTGTGATTTATTTCATTTTTTAACTTTTTCTAGCGTCAATGAAGATTGCGCCGGCGCCAAAGCTTGAAGCATGTGTTAATAAGGAGTTCCCCAGTGAGATGTCAAGGGAAAAGAAGTCTTTGCCTTTTTTCAAAACCAATGTAAGAACTTGAGAATCTGTCTTATGACGAGAAGACCGACTTATCTGAAAATAATTTTGCCCTCAAATCATCTGTGAATATTTTTTTCGGCGAACAATCCTTAAGCGGAGGACGTGTGAGTAATCCTCACAATGACAAATAAATATTTACGAGGGTGACAGAATAATCATAAGTTATGCTTTTTTACATCTAGCCCTCGGTCTAAGAAGAAAAATACAAACACTGTATCAATTGAAAACAATGCAATTAATGAGAGACATTATGATATGTTCAAACACGGTAGTTGATATCTAAATTGAAAGGATTTTGTTTCTTGCTTGTTTTTGTTGCTGGTTTTTATTTTATTTTTTTTTTTAAGGATAGAGTTCTAGCAACATGTCGTACATGTTTGGTTTTTTTTTATCGATGCGAGTAATAGGTGATTAATCAAAGGTTGAAATAGGTGTTTGAAGAGTCCCACTAACTTGTACAGACTGGATTCGTCTTTCTAACCCCCAGAGCATTTCAGGTTCATCTTGAGTAGGTAAGTTCTCGGTAGAGGAATATCGGGCTTGAGCGACCCTCTCATTATTTTGATAGAGAAAATAGTACAAAGTCTTGAGGGCATTTTGCCAGTTAATATTTTAAAACGAGAATAATTTTGTGGAATTTTAGTCTGGTCACACGCTTGTTTATTTTTCAAAGGACTAGCTGGAATAAAGACTTACTTCAAAATAATACAGCTTCAAGTTTTAGCAGAATGATATTTTTAAAAACTTATTTTTTTCTCTTGCAGACAATCACCACTAAAATAATTTGATAATAATAGATTTTGCAGAGCATTTAACCGCCTTAAAGTAGACATAATTGCAAACTAACAAAGTAAAATACTCAAAATATTTAAATATCGAATCAAAGAGAATATTCATACAAAACCAAAATATATCATTAACATCTGGAGCAAATGTGAGAAAGAACATAGTCCGACACAGAACAGAGAAGAACTAAAATACCTTTACATTTAGCAGACATTCGTAACAAAAGTTTGAGATATATGTCTCAACAGCAACGTTTCAAAGCACGGTATAAGATTTTTTTTCTTTAGGTTTATTTTTCCAAATATTGCCACTTACTGTATTAATTACCTATTACCTTAGTTCTTTAACAAATGTTGTATTATCCATCTGTGCTTCTAGTCAGGGCTAGTGTTGTTGCAAGATTCCCTTAGCTTACTTCCAGGACTATATACATCTGGAGAACACTGCCTGCAGTAGGGAAGGGTAAAGCACTTGTAGATGAACAGGACAACACTGTAGCTGTATGTATCCACGTATTGAAGACGAACATTACAATAGCTTTAGGTAAACTTTCTGGTGTTTTCCTGAGGGTGGGTCATGCAATGTTCAGGCTGTATGGAAATGATATAGCACTGCAGTTGTTGTGTCTGCACAGGACATTTACTCTGCCGTGATGTTCCAGCTAGTCGTTAATGCAGGTTTGTTTTTCGGAATTTACTCAGCTTACATTATGGACAAAAAAAACACAACAACCAAAGCTTGATTTCACGTTACTATGTAAAATGGAGCAGATAATTTTCTTGTGTCCACCATGCTAGTTTCTCTATATTATTGCCACTTTTTTTTGTCCCATTTGATAATCCAGAATGATGATGACAGATAAAAAAAAACAGACCGGTGAACACAGATGAACACAGACTAGCGACATCATAATGATGATAACAGACTCGGGACATGCTAGATAAGAGGAAGCAGTGGCCAGCCGCGGTGATGACACTGGGCAAGAGTCAACTACGACTGCACGTCAGCAAACAGCAACCCACGTGATTGTTACTACAGCTCTCTGTCTGTCAATAGATGGCGCCGAGGGCACTTACTGTGAGTGCTCTACCCTGAAAGCGGATAGCCGAGTGGTTAGTGACTGGAGACGAACGTTTGGATACCCATTTGGCTCGGTGAACTTTCCGCCAGCCCATCGAGCTGTAGGTTAGGGCTACCTGTCGCCATGGAGAGGTGGGTAAGAAGGCAGAGGATGGCAGACTGTCCCTTCCGTCCATCGACAAGAAATGTTCTCTACACCTTCCCCTTTCCACGACTGAAAGGTTAGAGACGATCTTTATCTTTTACCTCTACACTGACCACAATGTTAGTGCTGTACCTTACACTGACACAATGATAGTGCTCTACCTCCACAATGACAACAATGTTAGTGCTCTACCTCACACTGACAACAATGTTAGTGCTCTACCTCACACTGACAACAATGTTAGTGCTCTACCTCACACCGACAACAATGTTAGTGCTCTACCTCTACAATGGCATCAAAGACTACCAGAGAAAGGAGATCTCGACATGTTCTTCAGTTTCACATACCGAGAAAAGCAAACTAGTTGCGTGATTATGGGACACTTGGGTTTCGATTATAAACACATTAACTGTAAGTATGACAGCAAGTGCTATTCACGGCACATTCACGAGGAGTAAACACTCGCTTGTCACCACTTGTGTCACACCGCCAGCCTGTGGCCAACTGAAAGGCGTTAAGAAAACGAGCATTTATGTTGCGAAGCCGCATACAAATGGTCACGTAGAACATTTGTTGGTTCCAGCCCCTTCTCCTCTCCTTGTGGACATGTTAAATCGATGTAGCCAGGGGTGTCGAGGCCAAAACGAATCAACATGGTGGCGCTGTAGCAGGATATTGATGATCATGTCTGCCCCGCCTTTTATCAAGCGGACCTCTCCCGTTATAATTGCAGGCCGTCCTTACATATTGTGCTCAACATGATATCAACTAATTAGCGGTGGTATCAGGTTTTCGTCCATGATTGCTCCTAATGAAAACTTTTACTATTTCACAAAAAGATTTTGATGACGAGAAGAAAGATATACCTATATCTGACTATAATGGTACCTGGGCTTTATGGCGAGAGAAAGTGTGTTCCTCACACAGTGCATCTGTGTGGTTCCGTGCAGTATGTAGTTGAAATCAAATGAAAAGAACAAATAATACATCACTATTTATTAAAGATCCACTGAGGCACAAATTATCTGTGCCAAAAAATCGGATAGTGTAATCACGACAAACGATATCATACATAATCCAATGAAATATCAAAATATAAAAACACGTCTCCGTGTTATTTTCATATTTAATGTGTGTTTATATTTAATTTGTATGCTTATATTTAATGTGCATGTTTATATTTAATGTTATGTTTAGAAGATCTGTGATGATGGCAGTGATGTTCATGGTCACAGCCGTTAGTTGTAAGTAACGGGCCTGGGTTATCTAACTCAGAACAATCAGATCTTCAGAATGTCAGGTCTCATTCATCTCTGCGCACAAGTGTTGGTCTGTTCTCCTTGTTATTTTCCCCCCTTTCGTTATGTCCTCGCATACTCTATTGAATTAATAAATTTGTCCACTTCAGCAACTTCAACATCAATAATAATACTAATAGAATTTGTACAGCCGAGTGGTATCGAGCGGTACACGAAAGACTGTAAACAAACAAGCAGAAACCTCAGCAAACAGATCCAACCGTGGCAAATATCAGAAAAACGAATGGATGAAGATTCAGAAATTCTATTCAGTATACAGGTGCCTGTCTGTGTTTTATGGGATGGTGGTCTTCGTCTCGTGGTGAAATTCAAACAGACAAGGAAAGAGAGGCAGGCAAACGGACAAAGAGAGAGACATACAGGGATGAAGAGATAGACGCAGAGACTCAATCGAGGAACAAGAGAAAGAAAGAGGCGGACCGACAGACAGACCTGTTGTTTGCTGGATGATGAGGTTAAAGTGAAGTCTGGCGTGCTCCTCGATAACCCGTTATGTCGAGTGCACTTCTTCAAGTTTTGATACGATTAATCATTATAGTTTTTTTTTTATTTAATGGCGTTGATTTTCATTTGTGAGCAACATACACATTTTAATTTGTCTATGACCACCCTCAACAGTTATTAAAGGGGTAGGGGGCAGTAAAAAAGTGCAAAGGTCAAATGGAACACTACACCCACTACAGGGACACTGCTGGAGCTTGTACACGAGTGAACCCATCAGTGGTTTTCTCATTTCTGTCAACCAACAGTAATATAAAATAAGATTCTTGCCGTCTGATTTTTTTGCATTCAAAGGCAAAGCCTTTAGACACAAAAAGAACAAGAAAAATGTGTTGGGTTGAGAGAAAAGAGTAAGAAAATAAAATAAAGCAAGAACAGCAACGAAAAAAAAAATACAACAATAGGAAGAACAATGAAAACAGCAAGAAATGGTTTACACAATATCCCAGGGGAATGGGAGAGTCGCCTATCAGGGGAAAAGCTTTAAGACAGTTGAATGATTCCTGTTCTGGCAGTCAAGCGTCCGACGCGCATTGAAGATGGAAGAAAGGCCAAGGTCAAAGCATCGGGTCACTGCACATTCACTACTTGTATACTGGGACTGAACCGAGGGCTTCACTGCAGACTCATTACCTTTATCAGGCGATGACACCATCACACGACCGCGGACAACTGACAGAATGAGCTGATGAAATTTTCCACATCACAGTTCCACAAACTCGTCATCAACAGCAAATGTCCGATGGCAGGTAGTACAATAATCCAAGCAATACCAAGTAGAAGGTAGGATAAAGTAGCTAATAAGGAAAAGGTATAATGAAGAGAGGTATAGGAGTAGCTGAACAGTAGAAAATAAAACATCCCCAGTCATCTGCGTCACAGTGAGTACTACAGTGATAACACCCCAAATTTTCACAGTATAGCCTGCAATAACAGCATCCCACTTTCCAATAACACCAATCATGTGCCTCACAGTGCAGCCCTAGTAACACCAGCCCAGTCCTCATATGGCTGGCAGTGTCTGCATTAACATCAGTTCCTTGTAGTTCAGTCTGCAATATATACAGTTCGGTGTCTGCAATATATACAGTTCAGTCTGCAATATGTACAGTTCGCTCTGCAATATACACAACTCAGTCTGCAATATATACAGTTCAGTCTGCAATATATACAGTTCAGTCTGCAATATGTACAGTTCAGTCTCCAATAACACCAGCTTAGCCCCTCGTCTGCCTTATTGAGCGGCAGGCATTGCAGGTTGGTAGCTCACTGAGAGTAGTACACTACAGTTAGGACGAGATGATCATCATAATCATTGCTGCAGTCGCTAGATACCAGACTCTCACCCTGAGGTCGCGATGATTACTAGCATTCTTCCACTAGAAAGGGATGCGCCTGACTACGTCTCCCTGTGAAGCTTCTTATCCCATTGACCCGGTGAACTCTTGTCATTTTGTCCTCAAGACGCTGAAATTGCACGAATTTGCCGAGACAGCAGGTGAGCCGCCATGTCCTCCTCGACTGGTGCAAGTGCTGATTAAAGCGAAATTAAAACACTGCCCCCTCCCCCTCATGTGGCCGCGGGGGCTGAGTGTGAACTGTGAACTGTGAACATACCGCTATTGATCCTGCATTGTGCTCACCCCCAGTCTCCCCTTACTGCCAAGATACATTGAAGCTTTTCAAGTTCTTCAAAGGCAAAACCTTGCCAACCTCTTTGAAAGGCAGCCGTAAATTCTGAAAGCGGTGCAAAGGCGACAACAAATTATTTGTGAATCACACACACACAGTCACCTCTGCACACACCAGTCCTACTGTAATTATTGTTACTACTACCAAGAGGACGAATAAAACATCGTTACAACACATTTCCTCGCCCACTGACATGACCTCAGGTCGCTTCACATGGAGATGAGGATGAGCGGGAAAGACAGTATCGGTCTGAAGCAGACTACACTAGGTGCTGCTTAGCAGACAAAATGTAATTTGTTGCAGAAGAAGAAAACAGACGAGTGCAGCAAGTATATGAAGATAATTTTTATTTTAAAAGAATAAAACAGTTTGAAATGTTAAAAACGAACGTGACAAAATATTTGTGGCGTGTAATGTGTTATAAATCACTATTCTGACCTTAAATTTAACAAGCATCACCTTATGTTAATACAAAATTTAAACCGTTATTATCGCGATAGTAATTATAACAGTAAAGAAAATACTTCTGTAGTGATATCGCAGACTAGCATCTAGAATCTCATCTTTCCCACAATCCTCTAATAAGGGTGTTCAATGATGCTTCTACTAGACGTTAGATGTAATCACTTCATTATAGAAACTGAGAATTTCTTTAATCTTGGAATTTGAAATACCTGTGTAAAGATCAGTGACCTTGACGAAAATCTTGCCGAGGTTGTTAACGTAGTGTCCGAATCAAGTGTACTTGTCGCCGAGTTAAAGCTACCCTTCATATTTATCAACATCTATTAACACAAGCTATTTCAATATTTTACAATCTTCATGTTTTTCCTCTTTAATAAAATTGAACACAAAGTAAAACAAAACTTATTTTTGCTCGTTTCCGTTATTGCTCGGTGTCTATGTTAACAATGTTTGCTGTCTCACAACCTACTAAACAAACAAATCACTCTGGTTAATTACTCACTCACATTAATATCTACAAACATATACATGTTAAGTACAGAGATTCATATTTATAACTACAAACCTACACTTGTAAGTAAATAGACACTCATTTATAACTACAAACATAGTAGGTGTAGCTCACAACACATTCCCTCACAGTAAGAACTACAAACATCTAGATGACGTTTAACAACAACATCCACAGTTCATACTCACCTACAGGAACAGAACGATTGGGATATCGAAGACTACACACTCCTCCAGCGACGACGAGGAAGACGATGACCCTGACCATGACTGTAGGTGTACCCGGTAGAAGCATTGCCTCACTACCTACACGTCCGCCAGGTGGTGAGGTCGGCATGGCGCCCAGTCCAGTTGTCTCCCTTCTGTCAGTGAGGACTGACCAGTGAGGACGATGGGACGTCGCTGTCTACCATCATGTCCTTGTTAGAATACTCTGAAGTGTTTGGTGGTCTAGAAATGCTCAGTGCATAGCTGCTTCTGCACTGTAAACAAAAGCTGACAGCCCTCTGTTTGTTATGATAGATATGATGGAGACATACTTGCAGTCCTCTTCAGCACCGCATCAAGTGAGTTCGTTTTGGACGACCATTACATTCACTGTTACTGTTTATTTTTCTTTAAAGCATATTTGTGAAATGCTTTTAAATCTTTACTTACGTTCTGTTCTACTTGTGTAGTACATACTTTCCCTGACTATTACACATTTGGGCTAGCTTAGCTCCACATTCTAAAAGTGAAATGATTAAAGTAATTTTAGCTGATTAATTTTTTTACACGGAAATCATTTTAAAATATAACTGTTCACGCAACGAAAAATGTAAGGCGTCAGTATTTCCTCTTCTCTGGTCGTTTTCTGCTCATAATGTAAAATCCAGGAAAGACACGTGTCCTGTGTCATTAGTTACACTTGAAAGCACTGTCGGTGCATCTTGTCTGGCCGGCGATACATGCTGCTACACGGCCCATCCCTGACTGCACTCGCCTGTCTTCCTGCTACATCATTACGCTGCAGGATGCCGCGGCACCAACAGGCAATCCACCGACTCCAAGAAAAGCGACGAGAGCAGACACGCAGGACCGCACTACAGCCATGCTCGCTTAATTTGCATACCTTCTTCACATCTCTCTCTCTCTGGCTGGGGTCTGGCTTTTAAGGTCTCTGGATTTCTATTGAATCTTCTCGCAGCGGTTGGCTGCTTTCACCAAACACTGGTCATGGGTTCGCTGGAAAATCCTTTGGCCGTTGAGCGAAATGCAGTAGACGCACCACCCTTGGCTGCAGTTAGAAATCGAAAGTCCACCTCGCGCAGTGAACAGAAGCTTTGTGCGTTTAGCGCCATGACACGAAGCGATACATCAAAGGATAGCGCCGTGTGTATGACAAGCCACACGCCCTACACCAGTCTTGTGGGTGCCAGCCCAAACGCCGGCTCACCAAATCGCACAGCTCGGTGTCCCTGGCTGTTTGCACAGCTCGTCTGGAGGACAAGACAAACAGTCCTGAACACAAAGGCACAAAGCTGGATTCAAGGGTGACTGAAAACAAGCAATCCAGGAACACGTTTCGCCAAAGGCCCGCACCAGAACCAGTGAGTGAATCCGACTGTTCACATGCAGACTGGGTTTTTCGTTGATCAGCTTGCTCGCTATCCGTCAATGCAGACGCCAGCGCCGGAGTCGGAAAGGTGAGGGGGATGCTTGGTGAGGAGGGAGAGGAAGCGGAGGGCGCAGGACCTACTCGCAGCTTCTCCTGAAAAGCCCAGTCCGCCTGTGGGCGCTGGAGGAGACGAGAGTGCACTTGAAATATCTACCGAAACACACAAGATGCCTTGTGGGTGTTCCTCCTCCGCGTCCACGTAGTAGATGACGGTTGGTGACTGGGAAGACTGAAAGGTCAACGTCTAGGTCTAATTCTTATCGGTCTTCTCCTGCTTCTTTGTTGTTGGTGTCGTCGTTAAAACTCCTTATTTAAATCAAAATTTTAAAAAATCAACAGAACTTTCCACTGTTTAGTAAAAAATAGGAATTTAAAGACGATAACATCGCATTGATAGACTGATTTTTTTCTTAACCGCACTTTATCGGCCCATGAGAGTTTTACAAAAAAGTACTTCAGATAGGACAAAATTAATAGACATATTTCATAATATGACATTTAATAATTATTTTTAAAATACACATTTAAATAAATAATTAAAATAAACATATCCTCTACGTTCGTTTATACACATCAGTGTTTAGTTTCTTAAAATACTGAAACTTTTCTTACCTGCTTTAAGAGATAGTTCTCAATTTGTGGTTCTGTACAGTGAGCATGTACATTACACACTAAGCATCCATTTGCTCTTACCACCTGACACTGTTAGCGGATGCTTTAATGCATGTTGATTGTACTTCACAAGGCAAAGTTTTGCGCTAATGTTTATACTAACAAGTTACAGGAACCAGGTAAACACACAGCGAATTTTAAAAGTCAAATCAATGTCTGAATTTAACTTGCTTATAACTCAGGCTTGCTTAGCCTTATAAAGTATAGTAAGCAGCTGCCATTAAAAAAATCATGTCACTGTCTTAGCTCCCTACTGAGTCTCATTTAAGACTCCATGTAAATTATGATCAATAAGCGAGGGAAGAAGACGATTTTATTTTTGAGACTTGCTCTCTTAATGAGGTGCTGTATAATGTGGGAGGAGATGGATTTTCTACTGGCAAAATACCTGACAGCTTGCACCAGGTGACTGGCATGACGGCGGTGGAGCTGCTGGCATCGGTGTGTTTGCTGTAGCTAATCGTCCACTACATCTCATTCTACCATTGCACAGAAAACGGGCTTTCACAAACATCTAGAGAACAGGAGTTAAGGTGGGGGTGAGACATCAAGCAATGTAGAATGTGAATGAAATGGCGAGACATACAGGGAGACACGCACACAAAGACAGTCAAACGTATTTCTAATTAATATCAGTGTCTTTAAAGCAAAGATATGGACACAAAGCTCAAGACCATTTTTAACTGAGCAAATGTCATTGAACACGGTTGACCAAGTTGCCGTTGTATATGAAAGTCGCAGCAAATAATTGAAACATTGGAATCTTGGTCAACATGCTAAGATAAACTTTTATTGCTAATATATTAACAAAATATTTGTCAAGTACAATGAGCTTTAAAGCCCTTATGATTTAAAGCTTAGGCACTTTTGCCTGTTATGAACGGTCTTTAAGGAATGTGCCTCACAAGACCTCCCTTCTGGAGGAGGACGAAGCAGATGGAACTAACTAGTGGATGGTTAGTATAGGTCGAAAGAAAACAGTAAGGTATATATCTCAGCCTGTGTGATAGTTATTTATATATGTATCATCTTAATGCTTGTTTCCTTAATTTCCATCAAAGTTTTTCAAGAACAAGGCTGTGTATATATTTATATACATGATGTGAATTCTCATATCTTAATGCATCACTCCATACAGTGTGTATGTGCATGCTTGTGTGAAAAGAGTCTATAAACTTATTAACTATAGAATCGTGCGTATGTGGAACGGAACTATGAACTCATAGACTATAGACTAGCAACTATCAACTATAAACTATAGAATCAGGTGCAGGAATGAAGACAGTAAGAGCAACTGGGGTTTGTTGTTGTTTTTGCTGTTATTCCTATAATAATCGCAACATCGCTCAGAAGAACTGTTTCCTTGGCAACAGTAATTTTACGAACAGCTATAATTTAGTAAACCTAAGATTTTGATGTTATTCTCTCGTTTTATTTCACTTTTGTGCCTCATATAAAGTATCATTCTTAGCAAACTAAATTAACGAAATGTAAATAATTATTACCTTTTTGTGTGTTTGTTTGTTTCATGTGTATATCTTGCAGCCATATACTTTCAGAGCAATGGTATTATCTTCGTTGGTTTATTAGTCATGTCATTTATCAGTCAGTAATTAGCCAGCTTACCAAAGGAGGACTTTTAAGATGGAGTCCTGATGAGGACCTTCAAGAAGCAGCACTGATGAAAACACAAAGTAAGTCTCACTCCCACGTCTTTTCGACCCCGAATCATCACTTGCAATTCCCCAAAGCGACAGCGGGTTGGAGAGCGGGTGAAAGTTGTAAATGGTTGGACGCTGATATAGAACACTCTCATCAAATATTAATCTGTCAATAGTGCTGGGCCTTGGGGGACTAGCGATCATTATCGCCTTCTTGTCGTCAGGCGCTGCGCTTGTCCTCGAGCGCCCACGGTATCTTCATCTCGTGGCTTGATGCTGTAGGCGGCCTTAACTTCTCGGCAGGACTCTACATGCTTTCTTCACTTTCTGCCCACATGCTGAAATTCAGTTTATGGCATGATACTGTACGCTGTCTTGCTGTATCCCTGTGCTAAATGGTGTTGCATGATGCTTCACTTAGCTGCAGTCTACGGTCTCATCTACGGCGATTCCATAATACCTCCTGGAAAGGGGTTTCCACATTTCTTTATGTTGCATGCATGAGTGGATTCGTTTACTGTTCCATGTGCATAATGACATGAAATAGTTTTCAACAATCTAATGAGCAAATTGTCTGTACTGAGTGCCTTGTGATGCTTTACTGTGTATAGTCTATTTGCTCACTGACCAGATACAGTTCCTACACTTCACGAGCAGCACACCACCGTTTTGTGAACACGTTTTGCAGTATTCAAAATTAAACGGTAAATTTTACTGTTTAAATATTTTGAAATAATATCAAAACTTAAAACATGAAAGACAATTAAAAACTTAGAAAAACCCTTGAAATTATATTTATTTATAATAATTGTAAATGCTATCCTGTACTAATATTTATCAGTTAGGGGCTCGACTTGGATTTCGAAATAGTTTAAATAATTTGTGGATATATGTATAATTCATATCTAAGTGTATCATGCTCCTGTAGTAAAGAGATGTATGGTCGTGGAATATCTGGTGATGTGAATACACAGACAGGTGTCCTCGACCTACTAGAAGCAAAAATCCGATGAAAAGCTCCGAGCAAAAGGACTTGCCGGGCAGAGCGCCGTGTGCACATCTGTTTGCTTATTGAGCAACGGTTGGACTTATCCCCGAGATAGGTCAAATCCTACAAGCCACTATGTGAGCTGACAGCAGTTTCCCTAGAGTTATCTGTGCTTTTTACTGCTATTGATCCGACTGACCACCCTTCATTTCTTCGTATGAAATGACTTCTGACCTTTCTCTGAAAAGTGGTTCCTCAGCAATCTGTATTTCTCTCTTGCCAGTCCAGCCTGGGCTTTTTCTTGTCACTATGCTACATTGTATTAATGTGTTGTGATGTTAATGAACCAATCACATTAATGTTGTTTTAATTTGATGTGTAGTTAGAACACTCTGATGTGAAGAAAGTCCTTGCTCATTTTTTCAGAGATGTCAAAGATTTCAACCCGCTGATATTTTTGAGAATCAAAGCAACTCCCTGAATTTTGTTTGTACGTAAAAAAATCTTATATGAATAATAATTCGTAATTCTAACAAAACAGGGCTATAGCAACTGGTCCGGAAAGATACAGAGAAATAAGTGTCGTTATAAAATAAGTATCCCGACATATAAAAATTACTTAGATTTGATAAATATCAGAATTAAATACTTAAAGCGTTAATAACTAATAACAATAATTGAGTAATACAGAAATTCCATGACTACCAGAATAAAGGACATTTCTGAAAGGGCAAGAGTAATGTAAACTGGACAACAGGAGACAATGGCAGGATGTCTACCACGAATTAAAATACTGATCTGGAGGTCTCTTACTTTTTTGTTCATGAGTTTGAGGCAATACCAGAAAAGCTGAATTGTCTGCTTATTGTAATTCTGTGTGTCGCGGGTGTTTGCGCGCATGCGTGATGCGACCGGTTTTTGAGTTTATTCTAAAATCTCTGACTTGGCAGTGCAAAAACAATGTTCAGTTGTCACTTTTCTAACTCATAAGCAAAAAACTACGCACCCGAATTTAGAGATGATGTTTGCATAAAGCTGTCTAGTAATTCTAGCTTGTTGCTGCTGTTTCCTTTCCGCTTGACATATATTAGACTGAATATTTCATGGCTTCGTTGTCCTTCTGTGTTCGTGCGCTGCGTAAATATTTTAGCATTTACTGAACTGGTCAGTGGTCTGTACTACTAACTAGTAAGTCGTTTCTGCTGAACAAATTCATGTTGGACTCAGGTTGTTAGCTCTGTCCTAGGTGGCTAGTCGCTAGCATAGCTCATCAGGTGTAAGCTGTGGACTGGAAGAATCACGAGAACACCAAACTCGGTGAGAACTAAGCTGGACAAGGACCGGAGAGAGCTAATGAAAGCAGCAGTCTTAATGTGCATGAGGAGTTGGATGTGCCGTATATCCTCCCCTACACTAATGTCATTAATCTTCCTTACATCGATAAATCCTTCCTCCATAGATATGTCATAAATCCTCTCTACATATATATCATAAATCCTACATAGATATAAGGCAAATCCTACCTCCATAGATGTGTGATAAATCCTTCCTCTATAGATGTGACATAATTCCTCCCTACACAGATGTGTGATAAATCCTCCCTAAATGAATGTATCATAAAGAGACCAGCCCAGACATTTATATATAAGTATGAAGAAGGACTTATAAAAGACAAAGTAAGCAAAAAGCTTTCAGAAGCCACAAGATCGCAGGAAATTTTATATGCCTTTCCAATAACAACTAGCTGAGGTCCCTGCTGGGGAAACAATAGTCTGGAAAGGTAGCGATTCAGGACGATTTATGTTTAGAAATACAAATCGATTAGGAGACTTCGAACTCCCAGGGTAGTAGCCCTTGAATCAGACAGTTAGTAGTCGTCTGAGACGCTTTCTGAAATTTGAAGAGCGGGGTTACTGACCAGTGCGCCCTCAGTGGCTACCTGTTGATTAGTTTGACTTTTTCTTGTGACTGGTAACCGGGTCTCTTGTCTTTCTCACAACAATTGAATGTGTCACTTCTGTCGCTGGCACCTGAGCGACATCCAAGGGACATAAAGCCTTCTATTCTTGAACGTCTTTCTGTTTCCCATCATTTGTGAAGGGAATGGGAGGTGTTAAAGGGATATAATATGCTGGTGCCACGCTCATATGGGTCTGTATGATGGAGAGGCGGAGAGCGTGATTGACCGTTGGTGATTTTGTTATGATCGAAGAAATCAACGTCACCTTGGCTACGAGGAGAGCGCAACTATAGTGACGTTTGAGCTCATTACATAGGAACGTCACTGATTCCAGTAACACAGAGCATAATACTGCCAACAGACACACAAACACGCACGCATAGTCTTCTAGAGTTAGAGAAAGAAGACGACCGAAGAGAAAAAAATAGTGCAGTGTAAAAGAAATGTATAAAAGAATACAGACCTACTTCAGGACGGTAGTAGTGGAGAAGTCTTGTACACTAGTCAGAACGGCCATGGGAACAACGATTTTGAGCCCAAATTAACGGCCAGGAGGATGTCATTTAGCAAAACAGCTTGCTGGTGTTCTGATTCATTACAGCTATGTTATGAACTGTGAAGATTTCTAGGGGAAAGGTAGGAAAGTGATTAAGATTAGTAGGAAAGTAGAATGATGCAATGCTGAGTACGAAAGAGCTAAATGTTCAAATACCCGAGCAGCCTAACGGACAGGCGACAACTCGCACACCTGGGTGGCAGTTGGTCGGGAGGCAAGTAAAGATGTTTGCTCACCAACATTTGCGGTCCCATTTCGCTGTGAGGTGTTGTGTCATATCTCATGTTCAAAGGGTCCTCAAGTCAATAACCACCGTGTGTCGATGTATCGGTTTACCGTGAAATCTGTTAGAACCACTGGTTACACAACGTCCATACCTGCTCCTTAATGTGCGTTGGGCTGTATTTAAGGGCTCTGGTTTTAAGCCAGTGTTTAATTTCACTCTATTTTCTTATTTACAAATCATATGTTTATCTTTATGTGCGAGAAACTTGGGAGCAAACAAATATCTTTGTCGTTCTAAGGCAGCAATAGCCACTTGACATGAGTTACTGCCTTCTTGTTGTTTGAGGTCCTGCCCCATGTAATGTCCCATCTGCCAATGCAATAAAAAGTAAAGGCAATTAGACATAATTAGTGATCACCAGCCTACTTGAGCAATTCCTGTCGACAGCGTTGTTAGGACGTGCATGGTCACCTGTGTTGTCTGAAAAAAAGTCTTTTTTTAACGTGGGCATAGAACTTCTGCAAATAGTTTACACATGATATTTAAAGCACTATGACTTTCGGTCTAGTTGCTCTAGAAGATGTATGACAAACTTTTAATCTACAAACTGCAAGTTTAGCCAGCGACTCGCACTAACACCAATAGGAATTTGACATTAGACAGAAGTGGTAGGCTTTGAGTTCTTAGATATAAAACCACACGTTGTCTGCAATTATTTATCCGGGTTGCAACTCGGAGATACAATCTACTGGATAGTCTATTCCTGAAAAGGATACACATAAATGCAGATGGTCATACTTCTTGCCTCCTTTCCGGAGTGTCCACTTGTATGCAGACATTTGAGCAGATGTTATGATGATTGCCTGTTCTGAGTGCTGATGTGGACCTATACACCTATACACTTGTGTAATACTTGCCAGAGAGACTGCAATTACCAGGGTCAGGAAACTGGATTTCAGCTTATGCTCTTGTGTATAGTCTGACACAATAATTTCCGGTAAAGAATTCATAAAAATATGTCGTCTTGTGTGTATTGTAGCCTGATATTTAATGCCGTTTCTACGGTAATTTTTTTTATCACATAGCAGTAACAGCGAAATTTTACTTTCTTGAAAATGGTATGTTTAGGCCAGCGACATAGTTTCATATTAATGTCCTGCTCTCCTCTTGTACTCTGATAAACATCTGCTATTGTCTTACTACACGGTGTTAGTATGTCGTCAATGGGAAAGAAATTAATTATCATAAAAGCAGATTTATGTAACGCAAATTTCAGCCGAAGAGTCGTGTCAACGCGCTTTACAAAACAAAATGCTTCAAAACAGGTTGACACAAAAAAAACACTTTCAAAGAAAGACCAAACTTATTAATAATTATACAAAGTGCAAAAAACAAAAATACAAGGTAGAAAGAGAGAACGCTGCACACAAGAACGAACACAATTAATAACGGTCAAGATGAAGTGCCTCATCGAATGTCAATTATGGTTTTATGTACTGTGTCTTTTAGAATTCATTAACCATGTACTCTAAAAATAGCAGAAATAAATTTTAAACATTAATTTTCTTTGTTAAAATTTGATATTACGTTTTGTACATAATTATACTGTAATATAACCTAGATTTCCAGAGAGGTTCCACTGTATTCATTTTAAAGTACTCTTCCCTTTATTTGGTATCAGACCATTTCACAACGCACTGCAGCTCCCTTGGGTCGCAGCGCATGACCTGTACGTTGACCCTGTAGCTGCGATGTTCAAATGCAAATGAAAAACTGTTACATTTACAGGCCCTGGACAATGTTTGGACATGTAGAAGCCTGTCCTCCCTCTCCCGTTACTCCAGCTGAGGCAGCAATCACCTTTCAAAACATTTGCAATAGCTGAACGGCTTCGTATTTCCGTGTTCCTTTGGGAAATCAAGTTGATCATCAAATCATTTAACCGCGAAACGTGTCGAAAAAGTGACAAGAAGGGAACGAAGAGAAGTATGTGGGGGGAGACATCAGAGATGAAACGAAAAATGAAGAGCGGGAGAAATAAAAACGAGTAACAACATTAAAATGCTTTGTAAAGAGGTTGATTATAGCATAAATATTATTAACTGCTTTATAATAAGGTTTCTTGTGACATTGTTATATTTGTGGAACGATTGAAGCTTAGAGTAGACTGAATTAATTTTTTTTTTAAAAAAACATGATTGACAGTCAGCTAAAGTACACACACGCGCGCGCACGAATGTCCGGGTGGACGTTGGACGTTATCTCTGATACAGGGGAGACAACTTTAGTAGGTAGAGGATGAAATGCGAAATACTGCCCTTCTCAACAGTCGTCATTGTGGTAGACAAAGGTAGAAAAACCGTTAGTGATATAAGTAATATACCAACACCAAGAATGTAATAATAGTGTTGCTATCGGTGTTACTACGCTGTTATAGTTTTTGCCCCTGATGTGGTTGCTGCCGGTGCTAGGGATGCTAAATATGAAAACGAGAAGGATCGAGACCGCTGGTTTCCACTGTGAAACAAAGATATACACAGCTGGCGTAAGCTTCTCAGCAAATCTCTACCCAAACTGAAAATACTCAACCAAAGCTGCGCAGTGTCTTGATACACCATGCTGTGACAGACAGCTGTGACAGGCAGCTGTGACTCCCCTGTCAGCTGTAACTCCCCTGTCAGCTGTGACTCCCCTGTTGGCCGGGGGCTGGCCGGCTGGCGTGTGGGTGTTGCCTGCATGCTCGTCACAACCGTTGCACCCAGCAGCTGGGTCCAAGCATCCCTTTCAAAGGCTGCTTGTGCGCTGTCCTTTCCTTGCAGCCCCCTGCTCCCCGACCACCCGGCTGCAGCGGCAGGCTGACACGAGCAGTGGCGAGGACCAAGCGCCAAGTGTCCGGGGCCTGCAAGTGGCGGCTTCCACAGCTCCACGGGTAATGGCGCCATTTTGCCTCGTGCCAGTTGGCTTTCACTTTGAACACTGCCCGTGTGTGCACGCTGGCTGACGGGGCTACGAGTGTTGTCTCAGCCTGGCATCCTGCTAGTCCAGCGGAGATGTGGGATTGGCCACCACGCGCTGCTAAGCTCATCTCTCGACTCCAAAAGCCATTATCTGTCTCATTTCAACTTTCATGAAAAAGGCTGCCATGGAAACAGTCTAGCAGCAGCCAGTACTTTCGTCTGTGTCTCTCCACTGTTTGCAGTCGTCTGTTGACACTCAGAGCATCTCCACGGCGCAGTGTGAGTTGTCTTGTTGTCTTGTGGTATGGCTCCCAGTCCTACCGTTTGTTGAGTGTTGGTGTTGAGATTGAAATGTCATGATGTGTGATTTACATTATACGATATTACGTGATACAAAAAATATTATGATATATGATGCTATTGTTTGATAGACTCTACTAAATTTCAATACACGATATCTCATTACAAATTCGTGATGACATTACAGGTGATGCTGTAGTAACATGTTTATAATAAGCATGTCTATTAGACAGAAAATGAGCAAAACAAGGATTTGAGGCACAGACATAGTAGGGACATTAAAAAGACACATTAGAGACAGGTTGTGTCAACAGTAAACAGTTTTGGCACACAGTACATACACACAGACCGTGACAGACACCTCAGAGCCACAAGACATAAACAAATGATTTCGATCTTATTGTTTACCTTTATCAGGTTAGATTCTCTGATCACTTGTCTTACCAGTGTATCTCTTCTACCTGAGAACACAGATCCATCACCAGAAAATGACTGCTTTGCTCACCCTGACTGTTGTGCTTCACCATGTTATAGGCGTGGAGATACCTATAGGTAAGTGCCTTCTTTTATTTCAAATCAGAATGTCAAGAAACAGAAATGTTTCTCACAGAGGCATACCTTCAAGTGGGAACTTCACTCGCTTATTGAAACAAGCATTATAGTGTATCTTATGTCACTTATTATTAAATTTAAATAATACCCACCTTTTCCTTGAAAACTTCAATTTCTCGTTTCTCCTTTTCATACCTTAACCACTTGTGTGCATGTGTGTGTGTGTGTGCCTGTTTGTGTGTATGTGTGTGTGTGTGTGTGTGCCTGTTTGTGTGTATGTGTGTGTATTGATTGTGTATACCTATGTGTGCAATACTAATATGGCATTGACAGCGATATGGCTCAACGATTGTTCATGTCAGATTGCTGCCAACAAGGAATTACTCTAGACAAAATTCTTCTTCATGGTCTTGTTTTTTATATTATTATTGTTTTATTATTATTGTTATTATTATTAAAGTAAACATATTATGAAATAATGACTTCCCTATTGTTCAGGCTTTTTGAACTAGAATCTAAAATGCAAATAGCAGATAAACATTAAAGCAAAATCCTTCGTAAGCTGCATTGTCTTTCTTTCCTTCTGTGTGACCACAAGTCATAGGTCAAATGCTTCACGAGGACTTACCATCAACAACATTTCGTTTAGGATAATTTACATGTAGGTTCATTACTTTTCAAACTAATTTAATATGAGAGCTAAAATAAGATATAGGGCTATTTTGAAACAGTAATTAAATGTTGGAAAATAATAAAACAAGCAAATAACGCATGTACAAGGTATGTTGACATCAATTATGACATGTTTGAATGCAGAAGCAGCAATGCTTTTTATATTAATGTTCATGTTACTGTTTATATAAAGGAAACACTGTCGGATATAATCGCACTCCTTGAGGCCTGTCGGTCTGATAACTTTACACCTACACATTGACCTCTGAAAATGTGTGGCACATGATTTATGGCATCATTAAATGGAGGAAGTGTCTTACTCTTACATTGTGTTTGTTACTGACTTAAATTATAAACAGAAACTAATATTCAATTCACTGCCTCAAGATAATAATGAACATTAAAATGCTGTACAAAAGGACAGCAATAACTATAATTAAAACGTCAGACGACATTCCTTATGACATTTGAATGAATAATTATAATGCATAATTTTTATCAACGACTGTAAGCATTAATTTATTATCATAGTTTCATTGATTGTTGTTTAAACAATGGAAAAAGTGAGAAAAAATTGGACTGATTGCAAACGACGATATGTTGAAGCAGTTATTTAATTTGGGTTGCCATGACAATGGCGCTGGTAGTGACGACGAAAATGATGAGTGAAAAACTGGTGTTGCTGTGTTTTAACCTTTACTCTGTGGAGCCTGTGTGATGCCATGGTTAACAAGCAATCGATGTACCGTTATTTTAGACTCGGAGAAGGACAATGCGCTCGCTGTCGTAGACTAGCCTCTGCACATGCGCTGAAACTTGAAGTCGGTTGGGGCGTAGAGGGATGCAGAGTCGTGGAGGAGGGGAGGACGGGAGGAGGGGAGGAGGAAGCTGATGCTCAAGTCGATCGATAAGCAAGTTGGGATACAGAGTGAACAGCACAAAGCAGTCGTCATTACTTGTCTGTCTCTTGGTCATCTGTAAACGTTGTGATATAACCTAGGTTTACTGACCTCAGCTGTCTGTCTCCTGGTCAATCGGTAAACTTTGGGATATAACTTAGGTTTATTTAATACATTACTTGTATGTTTCTTGGTAATTTGAAACTTCCTGAAAAGGTTAATGTTTATATACATATGATAATGACACACACTAAGCGGCATGAAATAATTATTTGGTGCTCAATGTCCGGACTCATATTCTGTTCCCGGCAAAAACGTTTAAAATGCTGTTGTGATCGGAAAAGTCTTATTCTGCACAAGAACCACTTCACAAAGCTAATCTGAAATGCTTGTGTAGGCTTCTGTCGGGGTTGATAAACATTTTGATGGTCCTTACACATTATATTTCACATTTTTGTTATGCATTTAAATATAAATTTAGTTTCATGTCCATTTCCGTTAAGAGTGTGAAATAATAATAATCATAGTCTTTTAAGATCGATGCTGTCCACATCTTGTTATAGTTAACCCTGATGATTTCTACTGACAATACCTTTACAACAATTGTCACGATGCGTCCCTCCGACACTCACGTGGCCTTGTCTTGTCAGGTTTGATCCTCCATGAAAACGTGCAGAAGCTGCAACAAGCCTTCGACTTCGCCAGCATGGTGCTCAACAACAATGTCGACACGTCCAAGAAAAAGAAATTTCTGTATAATGTAGGTCGTAACAGGACAGACCTGAGCGACAACTACAAGATGGGATCGGCCAGTAAGTGTCTTCTATCCTGTCTTGTATTGAAATCAAAGAGATGTTCTAAGCTGTAACAAAGTCGATTTGACAGTTGCCTGCTCTTAGCGAAGTAATCAGTTGAGAAGGTGTGTAGCGGAAACAAAGCGAAGCGAAGCGTGACTTCTTCTGCTTAATGAGTAGCAGCGTAAAGTCGTAAAAGTTTCATTTCTTGTTTGTTGCTTTTTAGACTTTTAAATGATTAGACAATTACTTCAGGGGAAAGTTAAAGCAGTAGCCAAAACATTCCTCTGCACATCTCTCTGTTTGCAAATATTTTTATGACAACTTTGTGATATTTGTTAAGGTATATCTTGCAGCAGCACTAATTTTTACACTATAAGGTCCTTTCCGCCAAGTGCTACTTGGCAATCAATGTCTGATGATGGAGCACGCATCTCTTACTCTACTTTTCTCCAAGTCTGGCAAAACGTTTGAGTTGACACTGTAAACGGTTGTTCTGCTCGCCTCGGTGACGCGTGCATGCCTTCACTGACTTCCACACCCGCGATATAATTTGAGAACTAGCTGGTTAAATTCGGGTCGTTTATCTGAAATCTTGATACAAAATGTCGACCGCATGTCAGAACAAACTTTGTCTGTGTATAGCTTACAACCACAACTTTGTATTTCTAGCCATGAGGCATTTATTATCTGGAAAGCAAATAATGATAACTTTTTTCCTGCCTTTTTTTTTAAATTTACCTTTGAGACAGTTTGTAACAGAAAGGTGAGATTTTCCACCTATATCTTTACGTTCCTATGTATCGGTAAAAGCACCTGAGGGGCTAAAAACTGCTTACATTATTAACCACGAGTGTGCTTCCGCTCGTTCTTTTGTTTTTTAAATTAACCATCGATAGGACACTTGATAAAATTAATTTCCATTTCTATCATCAATGTGCTTGATGTTTCCGAGTGACACTTGACAGTGCTGACTCGTGCGTGTTCTGCAAGCACGTGGTGGGAGGCGATGTCTACGATGATACTCTTCCCCTTTGTCAAGTCTGCAGACTGGTTGGCGACGGCGTTATCGCAGTAGTGGGTACCTCTCACCCCTCGACCTTTAACACCATACAGTCCTACAGCCACGCTCTGCACGTGCCAGTCATACTGGCGTCATCGACGAGAGTCACCTCCCCTGATCGCTATCTGTATGACGTCAGCACATCACCGCCCTTCATCGAAGCCGTCATGAGGGTCATCGCAGGCCTGCCCCGCAATCACACACTGTACTATGTGTACGATACAGACGACGGTGAGCCAGACAGGTCTCCTACTCGTCATCTCCAACAAGATGCACAAAGCCTTTCTTTTACAATATCTCAATCAGGTCCTTGTTAACAATTCACTTTAATACATCACTACAAACATTTCACAAAAAGAATCTCTGTAAATATGTCCTAAAGTATATTTTCTCTTTGTAAATATCAGTCAAATATGAAGCCTCTGTAAACATATCTTTCTACTCTCTGTGAACAATTAACAAGCTCCAAAAAAATAAAACAAACATTTTCTTCTTCGTTTATGGACTCAGAAATATTGTAATAAAAGCTTAGTCGTGTCAAGTGAGTTTTGTAAAGTTGCACTGACACAATAATCTTCGCAGGTCTGTGGCGACTGCAGAAGCTGTACAGTTTCTTCCAGCAAAGACAAGAGTTGGCGAAGTCGTTGGACGCGTACCGTATCCGCGAGCTGCACAGCGCCTACACTGTGCTCCGTAGCCTGACATGAAGACTGACGACAGAAAGACGATCGTCCTCGACCTCGAGTCAGCGCATGCCTATAAAACTGTTCTCGAGCAGGTTGTTACATTGCCTCTCTCATCTCAGTGTTGTTAATTTAATTAGTGGCTAGACCCTGCATGCACATAATAATAGCACTTGCTGAACTGCAGCCATTGACACCCACTTCCACAGTTTCTACAGTATAAAACCATAGCAACGTGCAAGTCGACAGTTTATTGAAAATACAAAACACAATGACAGAGTATACATTACGAGCAGTAAAATGACAAATAGTTGACTTAACGGAAAACGATACATGGCTGTCTTTTAGTTTGAGGTAGGTGTTTTGTTCCATTTCTTGCAGCATTTGATGATTTCATGTATTGTGTGTACCTCATTGGTCTCACGGTCTCCTTCTGCCAGGTGAAAAAAAAAACGTTAAATACTTTATGCTCTTTTTTCGGGTTTTTTTCAGATTGTGGATGTTGGGATGAACAGAGATGAATACCACTATATACTTACATGTGCTGTGAGTATCTTACATCCCTGAATGTACTCTGGCTCTCATAGTTCTTTAGACATGGGTGCAGATTAAAGATGCGCAGGAAAAAATATAAGTAGTCATCTAAAGATGATTATAAGCGTCCTAGAAATTTCATTGTAGCATGAAAAGCTCTTGTTTGGGCATAAGAAAATGACTAAATATTTCGAAAAAAAAGTCTTCGCTTATTTCTCGCAGTTATTTTTTCTCTGACAGTGTAATTCGTTTGAAAACAGCTTGAGATTTGTTGTCTTGGAAACTGGCACACTGCTAATACGTTTTCAAAGGGAGAGAATATAACTTGAATCATCTGACCTGGGAAATCCTGCTGAATGTTTGCTGAGCTGTAGGTCAAGTCTTGACCTGATACCTATGTCATATCCACTCATTTATTTAAGAAATCGGTGAAAGTGTTTAAGTTCACATCTCTTACTGGAAGCTGCCATGTTTTGATACATACTAATGCACTTTCTTGATTTCAGTCTGCCTTAGACCTCGAGATCGAGTCCGACTTTTACTCCCAGTTTCTATACGGAGGGGTCAACATCACAGCCTTCGGGTTCATCAACAACAACAGCGAGGTTTACCGCACTTGGCAGCAGCGCTGGCGGGAGTACCAGGATCAATTTCCAGACCTCTACCCCATTACAGTATGTGTAACATGTACAATGATAGCTTCCCTGTTAAAGTATATGTACATGTAGTGTGATGGCTTCCCCGTTACAGGATGTGTAACATGTACAGTGATGGCTTCCCAATCACAGTGTGTGTAACATATGTAACAGTGACTGATTTTCCGTTACAGTATGTGTAGCATGTACAGGGATGTTTACTACCAGTTTTTCTTGTCTGCCCCTCTCCACTCTCTTACTCCTCTTGTCAAGGAAAGCCTTATGTTTATCTTAAATAGGAATTAATCCTTAGTCATCCTTCAGAATTTTTTTCATTTTCAGGAAAAGATTTTCCTTTGGTAGTTGATAGCATTTTATGTCAAGTCAGCAGCGCCTGCTGTATTAACATATTAAAGCTAGCGAGGTGTTATTGTTATTTTCTCGAGAATTCCCCATTTTCGGGACCTACAGTTGTTCTGTCTCGGCCTTTGAAACGCTATTCACCGAACTGCTACTACCCTTTTCTATAGATTTCATAGAACCTTTATAGCCACCATTGTGTCCTTGGCTACAGACATCTGTAGTTTCATCTTGTTTGTACTTCAGTCCGATACAGCCTTAATGATCGACGCCGTCCGCACTGCGTATGAAGCTGTACAGAAGACGCGCAACCTTCCAAAGACTAGAAACAGGGGAATCCAGACTTCAAGATGTCGCTTGGACCAACCCCAGCCATCCATTGTCGGTGACCAAATCATAGAATCAATCGAAAAGGTAAATGTAGTAATGCTAAAATATTATACACTCGAAACAATAATTGATTTCTTCGAGGAGACAATCTCTTTTTCAAATTCAATCTTGAATTGTGTCTGCACCTTTCTCGACTATCAGCTTGAACACATAAACATACAGTACGGCAAGGATAATACAACACAGTTAAACATAAAGACATTTTTGTGAAAAAACATTTATGTTAAGCATAATTATTTATGGTAAATACATATTTAAACATATTTTTCACTGTATCCGAAAGATAATATTTTTGTCTGAAAGAAATATTTTTTATCTATTTCAATCAAAATTGGAATGTTTCACTGCGCTAGACAAATAAAGACTTTTTAATATATATATATTCAGGTGGAGTTTGAGGGCTTGACTGGACCTGTTCGTTACACAGACAGGAAGAGGACAGACTATACGATTGATGTGTATAGCTTAAGTTTCAAGCAGAAAATGAAAAAGGTGATTTACAAACGCTATATTTTTAAGATATTTGAAGCTAGTGTAAGTTTTTCTTCAACAGACGTATAAATAAAAGAACCAGGACAGACACATATGCTGTTTACTTAATACCCTTTGTACCTTCGCCATCCCTTATTCCAGCCCTCGCGCCATCAGTTCTTCTGTCAGCCACTAGTTGTGTTGTACCTAGTTACAAATGCTAATAAAAACTCTATTCGTGAGACCATGCCTTGTAATCCATCTTCATCAGCAAAAAGACGCGAACGGAAGCAATATCTACTTTATCTTTCTATTTCTTCAGATAGACTCCTGGAGGGCATCGGACTTGATACCAAAAAACTTCGGATCCTACCTTCCAGACATTGTAGTACCCAACGCCACCCAGCGAGTAACGACTGTCAAGGTATGCGATGTCATTGTGAAGTCCTTAAACTGGTGGCTGTCACAAACACTTACCTGGCTGTATGTGGACTCACAAATTTAGGAAAATATATTGTTATAATGCAAGTAGGGCTTCCTATGAGACTTCATGATCTAGTGGTTAGTGTTTTCGACATTAGCGCAGGTCACTGGTTTGAGTTTAGGGTACCTGACCTACCAGTTAAGTCCTATCTAGCAGCTGTCTGGGTACCTGATCTACCAGGAATGATATAAGCCTAGAATAGAATGGATTATGCTGTACATTTTACATGATATTGATATGATATTTTCTAGCGCAATAAACCATATACATTCACTGCCCTTCTTTTCCTTACATCTCCTGGTTCCATGAACTCCCCCTAGGAAGCACAAACTTGTCTCCCTTGTTAATATTTGCTCCAAGATGACGGGAACCAAGCAGAGGGGCTTAGCATCATAATCATCAAACCCTTAGGAAGGCGACCGGCATCCTCACTATTTCTGATCATGTGCTGATAGTAAGCTCTCACTCGTGTAGTTTGGCCATAAGTAGGTGGAGTCTATGCAGAACAAATTGTCACCGCAACCTTTTCATCCAGCTTCCTTACACTGGAAGAGTGCCACCTGGCGTCATGTTGTGTCAATAATTCAGTGTACCAGCTGGTACCAACTTGGAAATTTGTCTCCTACTGAGCTGTTAGCGTCTGTCCAAGATGCCGAGTCGTTTTTTAACAATTGACATCTTCCTTCGTAACTCTGTGAACTCTTTTTTTCCAATCTTGGTCATCTTGTCAGAAAATTTTTCCACATGGGATTAATGGCCTTCATTTCACTGCAGATTTCCCCTTTCAAATGTCATCTTCTGACAATGTTATCTTCACTTTTTCTAATCAACGGTTGGTGTGTTTTCTCGCTTCGTTATCTGCCGACAAGACTTTGAGTTTGTGCATCTATAGCATTTGGTTTAGTCTATGAAATGCATTAGTTGTAAAGTAGAAGGATGAGCTATAAAACAAACTTATTGGTGATGATTATTATTAAGCGATAAGTTTCTATTGCCTGCTTTTCGTATCAAAGCTGTGCTTAGTAAACTCTATCAATACTAATTTTTTTTCTTTCATAATAGCCACCTTTTTTCAGTAACTCCAAAATGTATTGAAGATTTGTAGATCCTTTCCACACCTCAATTCTATCCAACATTTCTGTGGTGAATAGGTAACACTTGTGTAAACTGTGGAGAACACATTTCTGCTTCCAGGAACCACCTTTTGTTTTTGAAGTTGAAAACAGCAATGGCGAGCCTTCTGTTAATGGGAAGAACCTGGAGGGCTACTGTATAGACCTGCTGAAGATGGTTCGCCAGATCGTCGGCTTCGAGTACCACATCCGGCTGTCCAATGGCTACGGGTCCAACAGAGACGGCGTGTGGGACGGCATGATAGGCGAGCTAGTCCGCAAAGTAGATATCTATTTTGTCATATACTCATTTCTTCCTTACTGATATTTAGCTCCTTGTTTAAATATCTTTTTGTATTTCTTAATATCTTAATATCTTTAATATTTCTTAATGTCTTAACACCAGACTATGTTGCTGCCACTGTAATTATTCAGAAAGGAGTGTACAAGGGCAAACGAGTTCTTTTGTCTTTTTCTTTGTAAATGCTTTAAGATTTCCCATCAAGGTAAGATATTATTATTTGTCAGACACATTATTCAAATAATATTTTTTTCTTGTTAATACTTGTCAGTGTAAGGTAAATATATTATTATATAATTATTTTAATTGTCAGAATAGGGTAAATAGTTTACTGTTAGTATCCGTCAGAGTAAGGTAAGTATTCCTTTTATTAGTAGTAGTAATGTTGTCTGTTAGAGTTTGGAAATCATCATCACCATCATCATCATCAGCCATCAATCATCGTTGTTGTTAATCATTATTAGTAGTAATAAGGCAAATACGCTATTATCGTTCACGGTTTTTCATTCTTTATTTTAATCTCTTAATTCTTGCTTTTGGTTTCGTCCAAGAAAGTTTTTACAGTTGCAACAGGTAATTTAATGCCACCTTGCAGACACTAAGGAGTTTAGTGATGACAGTGACGAGGTAAGAGCTCATACACCATGCTGTCACATCGAATGTCCTGCTGCAGGAAAGCGACATTGCCGTGGCACCTCTCAGCATCACAGAGAGCCGCGAGAGAGTGGTGGACTTCACCAAGCCCTTCATGAACACTGGCATCTCCATCATGATCAAGAAGCCCGACCGCCAAAAGCCAGGTGTCTTCTCCTTCATGGAGCCGCTGGACATGTACGTGTGGCTGTGTATCGTCGTCGGCTTCATGGCCGTCAGCTTCGTCCTCTTCTTCGTCGGCCGCTTCTCGCCATACGAGTGGAGCGTGACGCAGTCTGGAAACAAGGACCCCACTGCCACCAACGCCTTCACAATTTCTAACACACTCTGGTTCTCACTGGGAGCCTTAATGCAGCAAGGATCTGATATTTCCCCAAGGTTTGTACCAGCAGCCCTCGGTTTTTCATCTGAATAAAACTGTTACATAGGAGATGGAAAGGCGCTTCAAGACAAAATAATAGTACAATAATAGCCGCCTTAGAGAAGTATGATACACTATCACACCATGTAGCTTCATGCTGACAAAATCAGAAATAAAAATGAAAGATCAAAAATAACAGAAAGCAATAAAATACAAAAAAATACTGTTTAACATAACAAAAATGATATAGCAACAAAGATAATAATGTAGAGCCTAGAAAGTTCTAAAAGGAAGAAGACATATAACAAAAAAAGGAGAGAAAACTAGAAAAAGGAATAGAAAACAAAACAAAATCACTTCTTGGATGGTATACTAGAGGGATGGAAATAAAAAAAAAACTTGCAAAAAATAAAAAAGAAGATTAAACGAAAATAAGTTAGAGAAAAACGTCAGAAAGAACACATACACACACCTCAAGAGTATGATGTGACAGAAACTAAAATTAAAGTTACAAGTAACAGGAAACCGAGGGCTGTCGGTCTTCAGATGTGTTGTTACTCATTCACCTGCCATGGGGTCTGTATTGAATTTAGATGACGGTACTCCTCTACCAAATTCTCTTTTTTAAAACAAGTATAAATTAGTAATTTGTCGGATGAAAGAAATACGAATAACCTATTCGGCTAATGCTGTTGAAATCAAAAGATATGATTTTATTCAAATTCTAATATAAATTTAACAGGTGTCCAATTGAGTCCTCAAACTAGTAAGCTCACATTGATGTATGGATTTTAAGCCATTTCCGGTCCTACCCGATAACTAAACTATAACACATTAAAAACAAGAAATGCTTTGCAACGATATTTTACATTTATTTCAGTAACGAAACAAACCTTTAAAGCAATATTCATGTATAAGAAACAATTGTTTAAACGAGGTATAAGTATTTAAAGCACATTTTCATTAAACATAAAAATTTTGACATAATTTAACCTGCAATAATCAAACTTTTGTTAAAATATCAGAAGTTGTATTGTTTAAAAACAAATTGTCGTCTTTTAGTAAAACACAGTCACGTTCTGACCTAAAGAACTCTCAGTGCAAGAAAATAATATTCCTACAAGAGTTAATTAAAGTATTCAGCAGGTGGTTGGCACGTGGAGACTCTATGGCAGGTTGCATGTGGCAGAGATATCCTCGACTGATGATCTCTCTGACCTTTTAGCCAGTAATGCTTTGGCATTTGAGTTCAATGCTTCAGTGTCCAGCCAGGAGCCGCCCTTTGGGATCTATCAGTGCTTGGATGCATTCATGTGTTCCGCTTCATTGCTGCACTCTTCCTGCTTAACTACTCTTTATTTACAGCATAGATTCTGCTACACTTGGCTTCTTTATTTACAGGTTGAATTATTAATCATTCTTTTGATTAGTCTGCAGAGCTGTACTTTGTACAAAAAATTATCATCCCGCAGTATATTGGAAAAATGAAAATTAAAGACTTGTTTTATTCGATATATATATATATATTATCATATATTTGAAGGTATAATCGTATGCCACATCGTAAAGCAAAAATTTATATTTAAAAAAAGAAGCTGGAATTTAACTTTGCTTACTTAATAAATTAATTAAATATATGAAGGCGTATTTCAAATAACAGAACTTATTTAAAATCATCATTTAGCTTAGTAACAACACGGACAGAACATCCGACTGGTAGATATATTGTGGCACTAAAATATCTATGAAATGTTTTCAGAGATGAAATGTTTTTGATATTTTTCTAGCTTTTTTTCATAACATGTAAAGTGCTATAAATTGTATTTGCAGTAACTAGTTACTTTTTGGATTTATTTGTAGCTTATTTTCCCCCCTAGTTTTAGCAATCTCATTTACTTTGATGAAGCCTTATATTTTATTTAACGCTTTTTACATTTTTGTAAAAAAAAAATAATGTTTGATCAGTTTTATTGTTTTGACTGAAAATTTACAGGTGAAGAAAGGGTTATATATAGTTTGCTGCTTTGCATCCCAGTTATATTTAATTTTCGGCTCAATTCGCATTTTCTCAAAATCGAAGGGAGGGAAACGTTGAAAGAATTTCTATCTTTCAATAGTAGTAAACACATTAAATATATTTCCTGTGTGTTTCATTTTCGTACTTAACCTACACTTTCGATAGAAGATGCACTTGTTTTGTTTGACTGCCTTTTGTCCTGGTACTTTCTTGGTGTTCTGTACAATCTTGGACGGTCTTGTATGCCCTAGAGAGTATTTTTACATTAGGCCTCTGTTTTAAGACATATTTAGATTCTGGGTTTTATATTTATATGTGTGTCTATTATAAGTATTTTTACTTTTGTTAATATCTTTATCACCAAAATTTAACATTTTCTTGCGCTAATATATCCCATTAATCTTTTGTGAGATTTTATTTTACTAAACCCGACTAAATTAAATCAGAATTCTGTTTTTGTCTCTTGGTTACGGTTATGCTAGGAGGTGGGTAATGTGGTCTTGCCTTCACCCTGTGTCTGGGACTCTTGTCAACCTGTGTTTGTAGAACATGTTTTTACCTGACCTTTGTGTCTTTGACTCTTGTCGTCCCTTTCCCCCACATTTGTTGGACTCCTATCCACATCTAACCCTGTGTCTACGGACACTCATCCCCACCTCATCTCCGTGTCAGTGGGAATCTTCCTTCCATATACCCGTATGCAGCATTATGTCTCACCTTCGCCACAGGTGCAATTCACTCTTTCTTCTCTAGTGACTTGGATGTTTTCATGACGCTACATGACTAGTTTTCTTACAAACATTTCTGACACTTGTTGTCTAAATGACAGCTCTATGCCTTGCTATCTTCCTGACAACTTAGAAAGTGTGTGTGGCTTGCCGCTTGCCAACATTGTTACCTGCCTGTATGTGACGATTGTTAGCTGCTGCACTAGAGCTTGTCTCGACCTCAGGTCCCTCTCCGGACGACTGATCGGCTCGGCCTGGTGGTTCTTCACTCTCATTATCATCTCCTCCTACACGGCTAATCTCGCCGCCTTCCTCACCATTGAGAAACTCATTTCCCCAATCCATTCAGCGGACGACCTTGTCAACCACCCGACCATCAAGTATGGTACTTCGAAAAATGGGTCGACCTGGATGTTCTTTCAGGTAAGTATTCGTTTGAAAAGAACACTTTAGGGTACTTTCTTAACTCAAAATCATTCAAGAATTATATAGTATTAGGGCACAAAAATACAAAATGTAAATTTTAAGAGTTCCTTTGATCTTTTTGGCAGTCACGTGTTATTTTTTCCAAATACGCTTGAAAATATCCCAATTGTTTTCTTTATGTGAATTTTAGTAAGAAGAAAAAGTAGAAGACAATGGTTAGGTATTGTAAATGTCAAATAAATGATTATTGTCAAAAATATCTAGAGTTACTCTTATACCTTGTGATGCAGACGTCCACGGTTCCAACATTTAAAAGAATGAAGGAAGTGATGTCACAAAATCCAGAAGAATCGCTGCTGGAGACCGTCGGAGAGGGAGTTGCAAAGGTAACTGGACCTATTTTCAGTGTAAATATTTCAACTTGTTTTTAGTGTGTTAATATTCAAGCTACATGACATGGTTGCCACCTTTAACATTGTTCTGGTACCACGGCAAAGTTACGCTGATAGTTCCATTGTAAAAGAAACCTATTATTGTTCAAGAACAAAAACACTTGATTCAAATCTTTTTTCCATATAATATTGTACAACAATGTATTACAAAATTGAAATAACAATTCACAAGGCTTGATCTGCAAGTTTTTGATTTTTTCACATCGCTATGGGTCCATCATTTACTGCTGAAAGTGGGATACAACAATTAGCTATGCTCTTCACACACAAATGAATTCAGTTTTCTAGTCCTTCAAGAATTGTGTCCTTTGTCTTTTTATGTTATCCAAAAATGGGCACATTGTTAGTAAAAATAACAAAGGCAAACTTTAAAATAAGAGAGATAAACCTATATTACATGTAAGGTACTATGGGGTCAATTTGACCCCAAACAAAAATAAACAAAAATGAAAAAAAGCAAACAAAAATGTGTCGCATACTTATGACTCTTTACTCAAAAGGCAAAAGACAGGTGATTAATTAAACTAATTAAGACTAATTAAACTTTCCCATTGAAGTCTTACCTCGCTCTCGGCCGTCTATCCGAAAAGTAAACGAAGGAAGGAAGGAGAAAGGGAGCTCAGTGTCGGCTGAGGAATTTCTACAGGAGTACATCTCCACCACTTCCGTCTTCTTTACTTTCTAATGTTTAGTCCATCCGTAACGAAGTCAATGAGCTCTAGGCACATGTCAGATGTCTGCAGGAGTTCAAAAAACGTGTTTCTCTGCTTTCACCGAGACAGACGTCCTACAACCACCAGGAAATCCACGACAGAGGCGTGTGTACTGTAACACCGTTGTGATCCGGGAACCATCGATCTTGAACTGCTGTGTACTTCCCTCCATCCTGACTGCCTCCCCATGGAATTCCCTCAGCTGTTGTTCACACTCGTGTATCTCCACCCACGTCCCGACGCAGACCATCGCTCACCCGATGTGTCACACAGATTAGACGACATTTTCCACAACGCTCCCATGTTTATCCTCAGTGATTGTAATTATTGCCAGCTTACCAGGCTACTTAAAAGCTAAGAGCAATATGTATCCTGCTCAACCACACGGAGAATTTCTTTGATTGACCTTTGTTGTGGCCTGTCCCTAGTGCTCAAAACGTTCTGTTTACCATTCCTTAGAGTGTCATATCCCAACAGTATTTTTCTGGTGCCGGTGTATAGGACAGGGTGTCAGCGATTTACGCCAGTAAGGACAGTAATTAGTTCACCTGTAATTGCCTTTGTAAACTAATAAAGTTGTATTTTATAGTTTAGACAAATATGGGCCAAGAGAGCTGGGGTCACAGAGACTCAATGGTACTTACCACAACAGGGTTAATATTGGTGTCCAAATTCTTGGTTACATAAAAACATGTTTTGTTACTTTTCAGCCTGTATCTATGTCTGTTGCCTTCATATGGGTTTACTGGGGTTGAGTCAGCTATCACGTGTGGATGCTGTCAGGGCCGGCGCTAGGCTGTGTTGCGCCCTAGGCGAAAGAAAAATTCTGCGCCCCCCCCCCCCCCACCTCACAAAAAGTGAACCATGTTATATCATTTATTTCGCAATTTATTTAGTCCTGGTCATGAAATTGATGTTTAAAACCTCACTTTTCTTGGTTTTTGCTGTGCAAAACGAGTTATCAGTTCCTTCAGATTGAGTGCATTTGCCAAGTCATGCTCAATAGATATGGTGGCCAGCCCAGTCAGTCTCTCTTGCAACATTGTTGATCTCATATGGTTTTTAATTAATTTTAATTTTGAGAAACTCCCTTCTGCACTGGCAACAGAAATTGGAAGGATCAGTAAAATTCTGAGAGACACTACAACATTCGGCACAATATCAAATAGCTTATGTTGGATTATGAATGTTAAGACTTCTTGGGGTTCATTTTTAGGTTTGGGAAGTCTTCTAGCCACAACCTGTAGTTCAGAAACAGAGTTCCTCCGCGTCAATGTCTTTGCTGTCTCTGTGCATTAGTGCCTTGCCAAGACCTGAAGATAGTAGAATGTCCTTCCTTGGTTTTTCAGAAATGCTTTGGATATCATAAAGAAATCCAAATAATGCACTGTGCTCCTGAATCTGTTTAAATCTGTCTTCAATGGACGCAGTTCAAACAAGAAAGCTAGGCTTAAATATCACCAGTAATGCTTGCGGCGGTCTGTCTCAGAACTCAACGCGATTGTGATGTGATAAAAACCACAGGACTGTCACGGACACGTTTGTGCAATGAACAGTTTTGCAAAAAGTTACACCACCACTATCGCAACCCGTTGCATCCACACAATCAAAATAAGCACTATAAGAAATAAGGAAATGAAATTAATGTAAAGAAATACATAAATCGTGTTAATAAACTATATACAGCTATGTCACAGTGTATAAAATTCATGCGAACTTATCTTTACAAACTCTCATGAAGTGGCTGTAGGACAGTAGCACTGTTCAGTCTGGCATGGCTAAATGCAGTTCACAACCTTTACTGATTCAACTGTGGAAGGATGATCGCTCCAAGCACCCGAACAGACGATTACAAAGTAAATTCAAACAGCAGCACGAGATGTCAGCAGCCGCTCAGAAAAGTGAGGTTTGTACATCGTCCTGTGGGTTTTAAGTTCAAAGTTCAAACTACCTCTTCCCCACTCTGGCTGTCCAGCCCTGGTAATGTGATCTGACTTTCTTTAAAGTGGTAGAGATTTATCTCTACCCTTCTCCACTAAGCCACCCCACTGAGGTCCTTTCAATCTTTCTCTCTTCTCTCTTTCTCATCTCACGGACAACTATCAAGTGACAGCGCACCACCTTTGTCCAGTCTTCTAGTCTGATCCGACTGGTCATTAACTGTGACAGATTTATCGCTACCTGTGGGCCTGTCCACCTATAACACCTCCATCGGCAAGTGCTTTCAATGGTTCTCTTCTTTCTCATCTTACAGATGAACTAACAAGTAAAACCGAACTGACTACATGTTTGCTGCTTAAAAATAGTAGAAAAGTGGTTTTCTACAAGAACTCATTACGACCAGAGGCGTTAGAACCCAGAAGTGTCAAAGAATGGCTTATTAAAATTAAATCTTTTTCGAGAATTTGCTGTCAGATTTGATTAATAACTTATAAGTAAGAACTACTTTTTGTC
Source organism: Pomacea canaliculata (assembly GCF_003073045.1). Taxonomy (NCBI): domain Eukaryota; kingdom Metazoa; phylum Mollusca; class Gastropoda; order Architaenioglossa; family Ampullariidae; genus Pomacea; species Pomacea canaliculata. The sequence continues at coordinate 20,029,187 of NC_037592.1, read as the reverse complement.
AAGAAAAAGCACGTCTGTTTTTCAATTGCAGGCGTGCATCATACACACATGGATATTGCATGCCTCCCAAATCAGACCTACACTTATGAGTAGGGGATCTCAAACACTCGTGTAAAAGGCTTTATGGAGTGCACACTGATGGAGACAAGAAATCTGTAGCACCTTGCTCTGGTCTTATTTTGCTGTGTGGTCTAAAACTCAAGCTATCACAGCTTCCAGCCTCTAGACCACCCTGATAGCAGCTACCTCATGTTCCCATCCAAAGTCACACCTCACAGGTGGGCGGGCAATGAAAGAGTCTGTCAAGAGAGAGTCTTCTGGACACTAACAATACAAAGTTGTAAATCAGGTGTCAGGGCAGCTCCCCAAACACAAGCCAATGATCAACACTGCGTATTGTCCAGCATAGGGTTTGTTGAAAACAAGAGAAGTATGTAGACTGTAGGTCTTAGTACGCATTATCTCTTAATAACCAATTTCAAATATTCTGTCAATGGAGCATAACAACAAGCTATCCGTTCAAACTGTAGACAAACAGATGCACTCTTAGATAATAAAAATAAACATTACAAGTTGACAACTAAATTAAGCGTAATACACCAATCGAACAGAAATTTAATAATTAATAAGAAAGTTAAATATTCACGACCATGAGTCACAACAGTAAGTACAAGACTATAGGACATCAGTGTCAGTAAATAGATATGCTATAAACTTCAAATGGCTCTACCTGATGTTTGTCTGCTAAAGACTTTAATACAGTCAAATCTCCCTACTATGCCACCTACCGGGACCGAGCAAAAGTGGCATAGTAGCGGGAGTGCATAGTAGAGAGGGTTCGTAAAAACGGCTTTATTTGTTCAAGTTACCCGTCAGTACAAAGCAGGGGTGGGCAATTAATTTTCCCAAGGGGCCGCATGATAAATTGGGATGGTTTTAGAGGCCGGACTAATATAGTTAACTCAGTTTTACCCAATACTGTATGTATAGTATATATATACTGGCGGGCGGGCCGGTCAGAGACAGGAGGCCTTTGCCCAGGTCTGGTCCAAAGCTCTCAAGAATCGTCGGCTTCGCTAGCTGTCTCCTCTCATTCTCCCCCTCACCTCTTCATCCTCCACCCCTCCCAACCACATCCGCGCACCTGCATCCTGTCGCTAGTCGACTCCATCACACCTTCCCTCTGTCACATGGCTGTCACCCGGCCAGCCTCCACCCTCCCTGTGTGCGTGCTATGTTCCATCCCCACTAACAGCGATGTCCCACACTACCATACAGTATAGTAATCGAGCACTGCGCGGAATTTTACAACTTGTGTCTTTTAACAATCACAAAAAAGTGGCATAGTAGCGAGAGTAGGGGTGGCATAGTAAATTTTTTTTTACATTGAATTTATAGTCGGGACCGAGCAAAAGTGGCATAATACCGAGAGTGGCATAGTAGTGGGGTGGCATAGTAGGGAGATTTGACTGTACTCTTATTAACTAAGAACGCGTTGGTGACATTAGCTAAGTTCCTTCGGGTTGAAAGTTCGTAAGTGTAAACAATATTGAGCATAAAACTGTTGTCAGAACCACAGAGAAACTCGCGTAGCAAACTCAAGTCAGTGTTGTTGTCCCTGATATCAGCTGCAGTATTTTCAATGCATAAGTGTGGAACCTCTTCAATGGTAAGATAGAGGAAAGAAAGGTGAGCTTGGTATTAGTGGAATGCGGTCCACTCCATCGTAGGGGTCCGCACTGACCAGGCCCCATCCATCAACCCGCCCCTCCGCTGTCTATTCTCCGCCCTCTTCTTCCCCGCTGGTTAGCTGGTCACTTCAAGTGCGGCCAGTAATAATGGGTTTTCCTGTACTACATCACTACATGAACTGAGAAACTCGGTGGTGAAGTCAACCTACAAGCTGAGGAAAAGGTGCCTTCCACCAACGCCGCCCCTCTCAGCACCCTTCCCCGCCCCTCTCCCGCCCTCTACTTGCCTGCCGGTTAGCTGGTCACTGAAGTGCGCCCTGGGATAATGCGATAATGGGGTTTTCATGTCATACATGTACTGAGAAACTAGCGTGGTGGTCAGTCTACAAGCAGAGGAAAAGTGTCCTGCTAATATAATTTTGTGAAAATGACATTTTCCCCTAAAATTATTCATTAAAAAAAAAAAAAAAAAGCAGGCCATATTTTCCGCCCCCCTCGGTCGCTGCGCCCTAGGCGATTGCCTAGTTCGCCTAATAGGTAGAACCGGGCCTGGATGCTGTGTTCAACATTGTGACTATGCCTAACGATTTGATACAAACGGCAGAGTAGTTTCATTAACAGCTTAAAGAGCGTTTACTTAAAATACTTTAGTCACTTTTTAAAAGACTTTTATGTGGTTTGTTCTGCAGTAAGAACGGATTATATATTGGGGTGCAGTCCACAATTCTAAATTCTAATTCTGAGAAACCCGTATGTAAATAGAGAGAACTCCAAGAGAGTAAAACTACAACTCCCTTCTTAAAGTGATCAAGCGGAATGTTTGATGTTTAAAATCTGTTTATACAAAAGATTCAAAGGACATGTAATGATTAGTTTTGTAATACAGGTACGGGCTTCAAAGCACGACTTTGCTTTTCTCATGGAGTCTTCAATGAATAATTACCATGGACAGCAGAAACCATGTGATGTCATGAAGGTGGGAGAGAACTTGGACAACAAGGGCTACGGGATAGCTACATGGATCAACCACCCTTTGAGGTCTGTACTTTGCCACCTGGCTCTTCTATCTCTCTCTCACACACACATATTATCTGTACGATTGACAGATAGATTATTGTGTATACAACTATGTATATAACTAGGTTTGCCTATATATATATAACTATATGTTCGTGCTATAACGTGGTATATTTTTAAGTCTACTTATCGAGTACATGCTATTGTAAAATAACCGCAAAATGTCTTGCAAATTATCTTAAAAATAACATTAAGCAAATAATAAATATTAAAGCTTTATACACACTATTGAAACCAACCAACCTGAAATAATACATTGAAGTCCTATGATGTTATGTGTGTATCAAGGCATAATATCAACATAGCAGTGCTGCACTTGGGTGAGATAGGCGAGCTGTACAAGCTGGAGCAGAAGTGGTGGTACGACAAGGGCAAGTGTGGCGATGTCAGTGCTAGCAAGGTGGGTTGCTGACCACCAGCTGCCAGCTACTGCCTGTCTGATGTAGCCTTGCTGTCGATTGAGTTCAGCTTATGAGTTATGCTTATCATGGTTATTAATAAAATAACACATACACAATAACTAGACTTTGTGACAGACCACAAGTTTTGAAGCGACGATAGGACTACAGAGATTCACAAAATTATCCTTGCAAATCCGATGACAGAAAAGAAAATAAGCAAAAGTGTTTAAGGATTATATTTGGTTTTAACGTATGAAGTACAGTAATAATGCGGACATTACAGGTCCCTGAAGACCTACAAAACAATATCAAACAGCAAAGTACTCACATAGAAAGGAAACAAAATGGAGGGAATTTTCAGAAACCCATTAGGCCGTCAACTCTTTATTGTTAGACAATAAAACCCTGACCACTAACCCTGACCACTAACCCTGACCACTAACCCTGACCATTAACCCTGACAACTAACCCTGACCACTAAACCTGACCACTAACCCTGACCACTGACCACTCACCCTGATGTGATACCATTTTCATGTCAGGACTCCGCAGGAACACAAACAGCGCTGACTCTCAGTAACGTTTCTGGAATTTTCCACATTCTGATTGGTGGCTTGGTCTTATCCATGATTACATCATCAATAGAGTACCTCGTACAACGGCAGTTGAAGTCCAGAAAAACAAAGGTGAGATTTTAAATGCTTACTTACTACTTTCTTGCCAGATACTGCTTAAATAAAGGAAGTAAGGATATGCTGACCCTAATGATCAAGTGATTCTCCTGTTTAAAGTTCATTATTGCAGATTCGAGACAGAACAGCCTTTAGTGCGAATATGGAATAAATGTCTTCAGATAAGATATGTCTCTCATCTTTGCTTCCTTTTATTCGGGTCTGTCTAAATTTAAAATCTTCCGTCGAAAACCGTGTTTGGAGCAGTTTGGTTAGTCATCAATACAGAGATTATTATTCGAATTCGATTATTATTCTGGCTTTATATGCTCCATTTGCTTGCAAGATCTTTCTCTAGGTTCTGACATTATCACTCCACCCTTAGTGTGGAATCCCAGTTTGGTTAAAGTATTTTTATCAACAAACCCACTAATCAATCAGTATTCACTTACTTCACCCAGGCTCTATGATCATCTTTCAGTGAAAGCAATTTCTTTGTAAAGCTAATATATCAAACTACATTTTATGTTAAAACTTTGCTCTATCATCCAAGTTTTACATCTCTTTTTTCATAAAATTTTCTCACCGTGTAGGGTTTTTTCTTTTGTTTGTTTGTGCTGCCCAGGGGCAAGTGTGCCGAGTACCCCCGCCGCCACCACCGCCACCACCCAGACGTCCGTTTTTACATGCGCCAGCTTCACGACCAGACTACAGGTGCCCTGACTACGAAAACGAATTGGTACCTGACCCGCCAGATAGTCCCCTTAGTTTACTGCAATACTCGTCATTAAGTCATCAAAACAATGCACATGTTTCACTTCTTTTTTAACTAATGATGGTGTGAGCTGACACCTGAATAATACTGGAATTTCGCTCTATACAGACGGAGAGATAGAGACGTTCTATGAAAACTATTTACGATATGAGTAGTGAAATTATGCATTCTAGTACAATTATAAGGAAATTCCCTATTTTCCTACCTAGAACACGAAACCTAAAATATATACAGAGCACATGCATCTCCCTGTTCAATTACCAAGAAGTAAAGCGATGTAGCTTTGTCCTGCCTGACACTATGGTCTGGTGTAGGCTGTGGACAGATGAAGTAGCTTGGGAACATGAAGGACAGGTTCACTTCTATTCAAGGAAGGCCTTTGTGGCGAACCTTATTTCTTTCTTGTTGCTGTATCTGTCTATTCCATACCCAGTATGAGATGACATGAGTTAGCCAACAACAGTTAACAAAATGTGTTTATTTTGTTATTTCATTAGTGTGCTTTTAGCAATATATGAAAGAAGTCAACTTCGTTTGTGTTTACACACAAGTATATATATATTAGCCTGCATGTGTGTGTGTGTGTGCGTATCTCTGAATGTGTGTTTGTGTGGGTATGAATGTGATTTTTATTTCTTTCCAGAACCAAGAAAAACTTGGAACAACAAGTCACATGATGTCCTTTGATCATCCAGAAAGATTTGGTGAACAGACTGACATATGAAATTCATAGTACCCAGCTCTTTGCTTCATCTCTTTTTTCTCTACAGGTCATTTGTATTTAATGTTAACGATAAATTTCAAACCAAACGTATGTAAACTCTTAAAGTATTATTCAGATTATTTAGACTATGTTAATTCACGTCGTAACAATAGTCTGGCCATCAAAAGTGAGAATTGTAAGCAACCCAACCTCCATTGCACACTTGCATGTGAAGCACTATAGCACGGTAACACAAAACTAAGATGCAAGACTTTTATTTTGTCGAGGGCATTACAGTTACTTTCTGGTGATGTTATTCCCCTGTCTACATAACAAAAAGCACTGCTTCCACTATATGAAGACAAACACTGCCGCCCCTACTCATACTTTGCTATACTGTGGTACATGGATGGTGGCTTTGCTGACACGTAGATACTACTGTGGTGCTTCTGTTAGCACGCAAAGCAAACACTTTCAGCTCGCACCTTGCTCACCTTTATTTTCTGACAGACACACACAGCACCAACTATGCTTATTATAAGTTACTATGAAGATTTGTTAATGTTGTGAGCAATCACTGTACTTTTAAGTAATTTCATTGATGATCTTTGCCTATAATCTTTACAAATAGTTTGAAACAGACTCTTTGCTTTAAATGGTGATGATGTAGAGAAACTTTTGTTTGACAGGAATCACATTTTCAAAATCATTACAGAGGTTAATTCTTTCTCTATAATATCATCTTTTTTTATTTTTTGTGTGAAACTGTCAAAATGTCTGCTATAAGAGGCTGTTAAAAAACAAACAAACAAATAAAATAGACGACAACGAAAAAAGTAAAGTAAAAAAATAAAATCATGTGAATGTTCTGACATTCCAGTCAAATAATTAAGATTTTTTTCCATGAAAATTGATCACAACGCACTTAATGCATTTCGAGGCTTTCAAAGATTTTTGCTTACAAATGGAGTTCACGATAAAGCTCCTTTTGAGCTGGTTTGATGCTGTTTGCTTCTTTCTTTAGTTTTGATTATTTTTTATTTTCTGTTTGCGTTTGTAATTTCAAATGCTTTGAAAAATAACTATGCTTAAAATAAATTCTACCATCATGCGTGCAACTGCGGGCACCGTCGCGCATGTGCGTTTGTGTATGTGTGGGAGAGAGTCAGAGATGAAAGAAATAAAATGTTTCTACAAAGGTGTTTACTTCTTGTCCGTTATTCCAGTCATTCCCAACCACAAGGGCACTCATTAAAACTGATATTTCGCGTCCGTGAGGCACTTTGTGTTTGACTTTGTATGGTGCAGGACAATGGTGGCTATTGCTATCACGGGGAGCAAGAAGCTTTTTCTCCTCCTTTGCTTCCTGCTTCTGTCGTTGCTCTTCGCTTTGAGTCGTGTGTTGTTTGAATCATTCTTATCGTTAAGCATATTTTTAACTGTTCCCAATTACACATCTTAACTTTCAAGACACGAATACAAATGGAAAAAAGAGTAACCGAAAAATGTTCATAGAAAAACATTACGTCCATTGCTGTTATCGTCAAACGCCGGACCGTTTGGTGAAATCTCTGACGCAGATCGATACTTCTCAGCAAAAACCTTCCTTTCTCTCTCTCTCTGTCTCTCTGTCTGTCTCTCTCTCTCTCAGATCTCTGTCCTCAATCATGGCTCTCGCGACTGGTCTTTGCAATTTTAATTAGAACTTCTATTGACTGCTCATGGAGGTGACTCGGGTAATCTCAAGGCGTAAACATTTTCATCCCTGACCTTTTTCCACTTTAAAGAAAATGTATTTGAACAGATTTTCCAGTATTGTAATTTATTACCCAATCAAAACTTTACAGTTCGCAGTCTAATTTGGGTTGGGATGAGCAGAAAACAAGATAGCCTTATTTAAGTGTCTCTTGAGGCTGGTGACTCATGCTTTCTGGAGCCTAAGGATAATTTAACAGCCTCGTTTTGGCTGCGCGGTGGTTTATATGACCTCTCACCAATGTTTCTTGCTAGCCGTTTTCACGAAACTCGATCTTTATTTATTAAATGCAGTTTTCTATCGAAAGGTAATGAGGACGGGGATGAAATCCTAATTCGATCATTCTAAGCCAGAAACTACCTTTTTCAGACAATGAAAATGTTTGTAATTCACGTGCTTTGTAACATTGTAAGAATGCGACTGAAACACAAGTAGGCGCTTGTATACACAAATATGTATATCAGTACACCCACGTGCATATGCATGCACACACACACACAAATCTTCACAGAATAAAGGGTGACATCGTGGAAGAAGGAAGGAGTGACAGACAGTGGGAGAGGAAGAGAGCTCACTCAGTTTGTAAATCAGCTGTCAAAATCCTGCGCCTTTAGTAAAACTTTAAAAATATTTTATGTCATGATATATCTACTACACATACAGCTATGTATACTGTTCACATAAGGTTAATTACAATATATAATAAACAACTTCAACAAGACTGAAATATCTTGTAACATATTTCAATGTCCTTATTTGACAGTACAGTACGAGAAGAAGTTCGTGTGTAAAACATTGGTATTCCAAGAAAACCTCTTTCGCAGGGAGGAAAATTTGGCAGTAACTGTCAATGAACTTTGAAATAATGAAGAACATCTGTCATTACAGTTTGCTGATAGATACTCTCTGTGTCTTTCTTGCATAAGCTGAACAAGAGTCACTAGAACTTCTTGAGAGATGGCCAGCGACTCCAACTAAAGGGAAGAGCTGGGCCATGGTTGCTGCCTGTGGTTAATTCGGCTGAAAATGTCTTCCTAAGATGTTTCAGACTTGTTTTAAGGAAGCATGTCCAGTGAATGCGGTGGTCAGTCAAGCCGCTGATTTTTCCGCTGGCTCAAGAAGTTGGTCACCATGTTGGTCACCATTTGTTATCTTACAGCATGGAGCCTGGACATGTAACCCTGGCATGACACCAGGCTACACAAACCTCGTCTCTGCGCTCGACACTAATCACAGTGCCAGGAAAGAGATGGAAGAGAGGCTCTGCTATTCAGACGAACTCCTCTTGTGATCATCAGAGAGCACCGCTCACTAACGCAGACATGGACAAATCTGTTTGCTGGGTGCCGCCACACTCGGTATCTGCCATCATTGTGGACCAGAATGAAACTAGACTCGTCAGTGAAAAGCCCTCCACCCCACTTCTGCCTTGTCCAGTGCTGGTGAGCTCTGGGCCACTGCACACGAGCTTGGGGTGTGTATGTCTGTGGCACGTGGACCACAGTAGTTCTCTACGCAGGTTTTGCTGGTGGAGGAGGATATATATGGTATAACTTTCATGTACTGTCATTCTCAGGTCTGTGCTCAGACGGTCTGTGGTGATCGGTGTGATACAAAAGCTGTCGATCGTCAGGGTGCTTCGTCACTCGGGGCCGTTGCTCAGTGCAGAAATCGTTCCAGCAGTCTCTGATTGAGAGCTTCCCCAATCCCTGCAAATACGTCGTTTGAACCTCGTTACAATCACTAGTGTAAACATCGTCTTAGGGGCAGGTTTGTTTGAGTCATGTTTTCTCCCAGTTTAATACCCCTTCCGACTAAACAACTGGTTAGTAATGTCTACACTGTCCATTGATTCCATGTGCATCATCCACACATTGTGCGAATAAAGGTTTGGTTCCCTATTACAGTTACATTTTCAGTTTTCTTCCGTCATTTTCACGCGCTGTGGGACACCATCAAACAAAGAAATTAATAGTAAAATAAATACAGTTCACCCGTCTACAGTATATAGCCACACTTCACTGTTTTAGTTATAATACTTTACCGCACGCTTTAGTTTATATTTCTACTCCACATCAGTACTAGTCTCAACATTTTGCATCAGTTTTATTTGTTTTGTGAGTTTTGGCCAGCAGGCTCGTCATTAAGAAAGGAAGGAAGCGGGCCTGGATAAAAATCGGTCTTTTGGGTGAGTGCTTTTTCCTCTCGTAGCTGCACCAGTTATACCCCTTCCTCTCTCTGCTAAACATGACTGAAGTCAGACTGTGTTTCGGTTACTGCCCTTGAGCGGCATCACCCTCCATGTCATTCCCATAATATGACGGTTTCAATGAGTCTTGGCAAAACGCAGTTTCCTGTAGCAGTAAATTCTCCGCGACATTTGTTACCACACTCCACTACCATGAAACAAATGTTTGACTGGTTAACAAAAAGAAAACTACGGTGTTTTGTAGGAGATAACCAGATCATCACACGATGGAAGAGGCCTAATTGATCTTGGTAATGTATCGACAATTAGAAAGAAAACCTCTTAGAATCGGATCCAAGAATCTTCTTACGTATTGGGCAATTACTAGGATGTAAAAACATATCCACCAAGCTTTTTTAAACCAATACCGTTCTATTTAGCAATCGTTTTTGGAACGAATGACAGCCCCATACGTCAGTGTAGCGGTTGATGGTGTAGCTTCTGGGAGTAGTTTTGACATCGAGGGCAACTGCAGGAAAAAGTGTTGCAGCAGTCACACACCGTCTGAACAGCAAACTTGACACAGACGTGTTGTCGGAAAGCTGACAGACTTGTAGGAAACTTGTTGACGATAAATGTTTGAGAATGAGATGTCTGCTGTAGATCATATGACTACGTACAGATGTTAAGCTATGGAAACCTGTGTAGTCAGGAAAACAAATGATGAGACCTATGACCTCTTTAACCCTGCGTCCATTACTTCTTTCGACCCTTTAGTAAATTCTGCCTTACTAAAGCGTTGTGTATACTCTGAAGAGGAAACAGAGACTATTCCCAGAATATTCCCTGTCGGCTTTAGAAGAACATTGGCGACACCAGCTTTGTCTGGCGCTCTCTCATCAATAGCTGGCCAAAGTCAGTCAGAATACTTTGACCCTAACATGCAAAAAGGTTTGTTAGAACGAAAACGAGTGAAGGAGTCTGCTAAAGACCTGAGAGATAATGGAGAGATGATTGCTCCTGTCCGTCAGTCCGTCCGTCCTTCTGTCTTTACGGAATATAAGCCCAGCTTAGTTTGGGTAATACGAGACAGATGTGATTAGCATGGTTAGTCCATAGTCTGCTGCCTGCCTCCCCGGTAGTGCCTGTTGAAGGGATTGTAAAGGCAAAATAAAACTGCTTAGAATCTCGTAAAGAGTGGGACCAGTTTGCATTTCGTCTATTTTCCTGTCTGTTCATGTGGAAAAAGTTGAATGTTTTATGGGATGCTGTGTTTAATAAGGGAAATTACACGGACTCTCGTCTCTTTCGTCCTCGATGACGTCAGCTCGACCCCAGTGTGATATGGTTGGACATTGCTCATAGCCATCTTGATTGTTGTCACTAATATATATAACTAATCAAACTAACGATACACCACAGATCACTTGAGTTTCAATTCTAACAATAGAATTTTATATATTACAATGCACCAAGCGTCAAATGTTTGTGTCGCTCAATGTGTCATTTCGCCGCCTAACATACAATATCAACTAAAACATTGACGGCTACAATATAAGCTATTAAAATCAATAGCGCGGAGAGTTGTTTACACATTTGATTTTCAGTAATATTTGTTGTTTTAGCAGAGAAGCTGTGTTCAAGCATGGGCGTATAGCTTTGAATGCTTGCACACGAATTATTCGCTTTAACTTCGAGAAAAGAAACACACAAAATTTATTACAAAGTCTGTAACCATCAATACCTTTTCCACTAAGTCCAGTCATCGGATTCTACTTAAAAGCTCAAGTTGATCGTTGAGCCAGAAGTTGCTGGCCGCCACTGTAGCTCGTGATTTCAGTCGGGAGAATATCAATGTCGCCTCCAGGCCCAAGATATATTTTTACTTCTTAGGACAGTAGAGTAAGTACCGTAGGTACAGCACAGTAACTACAGTACAATAAGTACAGTACAAATCGACCATGCAGAGAACCCTGTGCTCAAGTGTGAAGCTTCTCTCAACTGTTATTGCAGGAGAGAGGTGGCTGTGTAGACGGTAATGGTAGACAGACGGTTTCAGTTGTTACTTTGTCGATATGCACTGGTGTCACCGTCAACAAAAAACAAACAAATGTATTATGATAGTCCATTTAATGTTATAACATCTGCAATAAAGTAATGTATGTTAATCAGATTAAAAATCAAAACAATAATCACATACATTGCATTGTACTGCATTGTATTATATGGTATTTGTTATTTATCCATACATGTATATATGTATTGCATGGCATCCTTTACATGATTCTTTAAACATGCTTAACATAATGCATTTGGCACCGTATTTTCCACGTAAACATTTCACTCAACAGAGCGTCCCCTTGATAAGAGTATTACAACTATCACATGTAGCTAAAGCAGTGCCACTACTGGAATACAAACATTAACACGGGCGGTACCTCAGCTAATACTACAGACACGGAATACTGAATTCATTTCTGAAGATATTTTCATCACCATCAGCATTAAGCTTCCCACAAGACATTTTGTAAGCCCAGAATTATAGTGACTGTCCGACTCGCAAGGCGCCACAATCAGTGGCCGTATTATGGAGTTATGTCCCCAGCCCAGGTATGGAAATATAAACTGGAAAGTCGTATCATGTAGTTGACAAAATGCTTTTACAGAAAGTTCCTAAACCTAATGCACAACGCGTGCTTAGGATAATTTTTAGTAACATCATTTTAAATTGTTTTCAAACTCTTTTAGCCGAACTTCTGATTCCATCAGCACACAGTAGTTTTAAATGGCGGCTCCCACAGAAATCATCGAGAGGCTAAATTTTCTATGGCAGCAAAACATCATAAATGTATTAATTGATTACTCGTCAAACTCAAGACTAATATATATATGTATATAATGGAATGAGTATCATATGGGGAACATTTAGCGCGAACTGTGGACTATAAACTCCGAGTGTCAGCAGAACACCATATGATTCGACAGACCAGCTCAACCTCTTCCTCTGATGACCATTACAATAAGACAACATTACCACTCTTTAAGATGGTAAATAGGTTTTGGGCGAAACAAAATATTTTGAATACATTATGTGTTAAAATATAAATTGTACTTGGAATTTCTCATACGTGTTGACCGGTGAATATTTGAACCGTCAGTAATTAATACATGTTCCAAATCTTGAAAAGTTTTTCTAAGCAGTCATTTCAAATACATTTTATAGCTGAAACAATTCGTGCACGTTTTATGTCATCAAAGTTTCTCTTGTATGCTAGTAGACACATCTAGTTCCTCTTTAATAAAAGACTCTGTTGCCGCCGTCGTCGTCTTAAAAACTGTTTTACCACGTTTAACGCTTTTCTGACCTGTTTGAAATTTAGAAGAGAAAATCAAAATTTAAGAGCTCTAAATGACTTAAAAGCAATTTCTTAAGAGTGATTCTATTTTTTATAAATATGTTGTGCGGCTGGAGACATGGCAGTTTCTATTTCCTGTCCATTGTCACAAATGCATTGTCCGAGTAACTAGTCTGATTTTATCTTTAAGGTCCTTCAGATTCAGGTAAAGCGACATGCTGATTTACTGGTAGAAAATGGGCGTTGATGTAGAGTTTGTTGACATGGGAACCAAACGAATATCCATTGTAATCATGCTTGTGTTGTATTATCAGAAATCTTACTTCCGATATCATTCTTACAGAAGGTCTCGGAAACAAAACCAGTCTGGCCGCAGACTTATTATTCAAAAGTTTTGTCATTGGCTGCACAACTTTCCGATAATTATCAAATAACAGTCAGGAATGTCCATCGGTACAATGTAAACTGTGTTTCAGAAAGGCAAATGGTAAAGTCTCGGGGCTTTTCTTTATATAAACAAATACACATTTGTGATATCATCGATGGCGTCGTAGAATTACTCGATGTGGCTCTATAAGACCATTGATGTTCTCCTGAGGGGTTTCAGCTACAGTTGTTCTGGTATCTGCATGTGCCAAGCCAGCCTCCTAATAGGCAGATAAAAAATAAAAACACGAGCGATAAAAAGAAACAGAAAAAACGTACGTGTTGACCGCAAACAGTTTTAAAATAAAGCCTCAGCACATAGAGCACATATATAACTTGAATACCCGAGTCTTTCTGACATAGAATACAAATGTCAGATATGTAAGATAACAGCTTGTGTTCAACTCTCACTGTTATCATGGCAACTCATTAAAAAAACTTGAAGGATTTTTCAACAAACGTGATTTTCATGGCCTACTCAGAAGCTTGAAACAGTAAATGATATTCATATTAAAAGATATTAGTCTCCTATGGCCATTAATAATTGCTTTGGGCAGTATTTGGATGATATATTTATTCCTGGTGTGTATCGTGCTCAGAGAATCAGAAAAGATCAAGGTGCAGGACTGCTGTCCTCCTACACACACTTGCCCTGCTTCTTACATTCATTTAAAGTTCGGTCTCTCCATCATCGCTCTTGTCGCCTGCTAGTGCTCAACGGGCCGCTGTGACGGCTTTGCGTGAGCCACTCATATAAAAGCTAAGGAAGATAGAAGTGCCTCTAGCAAATTTTCCATTGTATGTGAGAAAGAGAGAGATAGAAAGAGGGGGAGGAAGAATAAGTTTTCGAAAATGGATGTTTACTTCTTGTTCGTCCACCGGGGCAATAGCTCTGACAAGTCGTCTGATCATCCATTCTCACCATAAGCAGCTACAAGTGTTTTACAGCTGACTTTGTAGGACGAGAGGTGACTTGACACTTGTAGATTTCAAGATTAATACCATCAAGAAAGAGAGAAATAGAGGAGAGAAAAACCACTAATCAGAAAAAGTGATCCTAAACATAACAACTGACACTCTTCGGTTGCTGAACACCTACTTTGCTTTTCTGCCGCTTGTAGATATAGACTTCAATCAGTCCCAGGACGATGGCAATGACAAGGCCAGACACCAAGATGTAAAACACACCAGCCACGTTGCTCAGTGATAAAGATCGCTTCTTCGATTCCTGCAAAAGCATAGTGAGAAATATTTGTCAAAACGATAAAACAGATTAAAAAGAAAATAGTTGTATATGCCATAAGCGTCCATCCATAGACCAGAGCTGGCTACCTGACTGAATCATCTCAAGCAAATGTCAAATGTTGATTAGATGACACCACATCTTCATGACAAAACAATTTCAAAAAAGAAAAAAAGCAGTTCTCTTGGCTACTACAGCTGTTTACGAAGCATTCATAGGTTCAAACAGATATGTATCAGAAGACTTTAAAATTTTAATTAGTCGAAAGCACTGATGATTTCACAACACCAAATTTGCACTGTATGAAATATAATATGGGAAACGGTGACTTTGCATGGCTGATAGTCTCTCCTGTAATTCTTTGACTGATTTCTCGCTTGTCTAGTTAATCTCAGGACAAGACAAACAAGAATAAGAGAAATCAGTTTTCGTTGCTGCATCATCTCATTGAACAAACAGTTTGAGCAAAGAGCAGCACATCTGCCTCTCACCCTCAAGTGCAGAGGACTGAGTGTGATAGCACTGTAACAACATTGTAACACTGTAACAGCACTGTAATAGGACTGTAACAACATTTGTAGTAAGATTGTAACAGCACTGACAGTAGGAGTGAGGTTAGCTTTGTTATATTCATTATTTATTTTAAGGGTGTTATTGTCTACCTTTCTCACAGAGCGAAACAGATTGACTAATGGATGGATAAACTGATATACTTGCTGACCAAAGTGACAGGCAAACTGACCTTGTGACCTGTGTCTCTGCCACATTCTCCCTTCTCATACCACCACTTGTTCTCTAGTCGATGCAGAGTTCCGTCTTCTTTCATTTTTAATGTCGCATAGTTCAGGATCTCTCTGCATAAAATCACAATTAACAATTAGATAATTGTCCACGAAACTTAGCAGTGATTAGTTGTACCATGACTATAAGGCCAACTAACCCCTTTATCAGTTGTAACATCAAAGTTTGATAATCTTAATGCCATGAACTAGAAAATATCAAAAGTTTCCTTCAACTGATGCCACGAGATAGACACCATGCACAGATGGGTCAAAGAGAGAAGCTGAAAAAAAATAACTCATGAGATTGAAAGGAATCTCAAGCTTGATCATACTTGGTCCATTTTGCTTGAAGAAATCTGGCATTAGTGTATGTCTTATAGTACGCCTGTTAAGTTTTATTTGTGTTTACGCGAATGTCAAGAGCAAAGAATCATGTCACGTGTGCGCTGAGAGTGTGTTTGTGCGCGCGCCTGATATTAGCTCAATATTACATTAGTAAACCTTCTTTCTAAAGGCTTAAATACTGCATGCTCCTTAATCCACTGCTTTCAAAATGAAGACAATTGCATGCATGGAAACCATAATATTATTTGCTATCGCAGTTAGAAAGGTCTTTGAAGACAGCCATTATCTTAGCCTTGTCAGGTTGACACTCAAGCTAACAGCTCAGATTTGTCAGGGAGATACTTTCTGCCATGATCTTCTTTCATTTAATAGCAGAGTAAACTGCGACCCTGGCTTTAAAGTTAAACAAAGGTCTATCAAATAACTCCAGCATGAGGGTGATGGCAATGCCAGAATGCCACTGAATAGCAGTTTAAAAAAACTCGCGTGGAAACGCAGATAATAGCTCAAGGGACACAACCTCGCGTGACCGGAAGAACTTAAATAAACAGAAAAATTGCAAGTTCACAGATTACTTTAGGGAAACGCAACCCTTTCTGATGGACAGAAAATATATTTGCACAAATGAGGCCGGGAATGAGAGAGTGCAACTTTACACACAGTGTCAAAAGGGGATGAAAAATGCTGGCAAATAAGCGCGAGGTCGCCCTCGTTATGGAAGGGACTTTCGGATGTGAGCAGAATTCCTAAAAGCAACTGGAAAACGTGTGCAAACACATGACAATCACAAGAGGACGAGTGAATGCATTCGACAAAGTTAAGACAATCAAAACTGGTGATATGATATTTACAGGTTGCTAGCTTTCTGACCCTAAAAGGACCTTATAGAGTAGGCGGTTCAGGTTAACCCAGTAATAACAAAATAAATGTGAAATATAAGAAAAACTATTTTGCTGAGGGTTTGCAGAAGTTCAGTAACGAGGGCACAAGTTTTTTCCTCAATACCTTATCCATTCATCAATTCATTGATTAATCATTGTTTCATCATCTATATTGCCCCCGTTTCTCTCGAAAGGAAAACCTTTTAGCATTCGTTATAGTTTGCCTAAGAAAGGCATAGACGAGATGGATGACATCTTAAACAGAGGTCGCGTGCAAACAAAGCAGGTTGATGAGCAGCCAAACCATCAACTCACTGTGGGTTTTTTTCCAAACTAAGCTATTTGTGAAATTTATGCATTCTGGGCTTTGATGAGTCTTGTCAACGTGGATCAGTTTTGAATAATTATTTTATCGCTTCTACAAATTAATTGCTGCATACATTTCACTGACAACAACATGTGCACCACAGCATCACTAACTCTCTATTCTTTTGTTTAAAAAAAAGTCTCATGTGGAAAAACTGGTCTCTAGGGAAATAGCCCAGACGCAATCTCCCACAGGAAAGCATTAGAGTTTCTCGCTAAAGGATTAAACATGAAAAAACGTTTTGTAGACGTGACTTTCTTTTTATCGCAACTCGCCAGGCTCAATATTGAAGCCTTAATATCATGCTTGGAGCATCTCTCGTGCCTGACAAGTCTGTATGTGTGTTGGTCTACCAAACTTCCATGGCAGCAAGATCACTGCCAGCTCAATCTAATGTCTGGACAACAAGCGACACGACAAACAAACAGTTTTACTTTATAATCCGCCGGAATGTTGAGAGATGTCGTGTCAGTCGGTGCCAATTATCAAAGATGCTTTAAAAGTGTACATTAGGATGCAATGGGTTAGTGTGGAGGGTCAAGTGAGGGCAGCTTGGCTGGCGCTGTCAGAGTGGAGCTGACTACGCGCTGGCGGCGGAGTGATTGCGCGTGTAATGTGGCGCGGACTAGCGGATTGATTTTGTGTGTAATGTGCCACGCAGGTCTGACGACTCAGGCGGAGGAACCGAGTTTTGTTAAAAGCTTTGACAGGCTTCAAGCTTTATCGCTTAGACAAGACGACTAAGGCTAGTTAATTACCTGGCAAGCTGATTAAACAAATAGTTGGAGCTGTTTGACATATTCAACAGTTTGCATAGGCGACACTCACTTTTAAGTCGCAATAACCGATAAAGATCTCTCGCAAATGTATTATGTGTGTGTGCTTGCCTGCACGCGTGCACGTTTGCGTGGACATGTGTAAAAATAATAATACAACAGTACACGCATACTTGAGGTCAGAACCGTGCGGTGTAGCGATGCCGAAGCCCTCGAGGTTCAAAGTCTCCACCCACGCGCACCGTGTCACAAGGTTTGCGGTTGTTGTAGTAGTTGTTCATGGAGGACTCGATGAGAAAAGCGTACTTTCCTTTGAGTTCCGAACTCTTTCAACGCCTTCTTCTACTGTTTTGACCATGACAGGGGGTGATGCTGTACTCATGTAGTTCCACATTTTGCGGTAGGTCGGCACCTCCGATGTCTGCACAAAATGAAAATTGTAAACACTGAACATATTGTCCACACAAGCACAAAGCTTTAAACGCTCTAGAGGTCCGTTTCATATCGTTAAAAACAGATCATAAGCTCGTTTGCGCGTGTGTGATTCTTCTTCGATCTGTAAAACTCATATGATGCCACCTGGTAATTCTGAGATCGTGCAACTTCTTGTATGTAAACTCCTTGAAGCGCGACTTTATTGATAGCATGAGGCACTATATAAATTATCATTATTATTATTATTATTATTATTATTATTATTATTATTATTATTAATATCACGACGATTGAAGTCGCGGTCTGAAATGCTGAAAAAAACAAGACATTCGGGAGAAAAAGGGGAAAATCATCAATGCAAAAAGTTAAGTAGTATGTTAAAAATTTCCTGTAAGAACGGACCTGCTGCCGCAGCTTCAGGTCCAACATCCTCAACTTTAAGGGCCGTTCGTAAAGATAAGACAGAATCTAGTAGATAGAAAGAATTTCCTGGAGCTTTCGCTCAACAAAGATAAGGTCACCGGCGCTGCACTTTTGAGTGTTGTAAGATCATCTCAAAAACAGGAAGAGGAGCTGAAATGGCTGACAGGAAAGGCTTTACTCGTGAGATATCAACTCCGGCAGCCTGTAAATAATGCGGAACACGAAAGAATAATGGTTTTAGCTCATTGGCAGGAATGACAGACTGACCAGCACGCCGAGGAGGAAAAGCAACACAGTACTTAGGATTTCCAGGGCAAAGCTTATAGACAACAGACATACAAGCAGCATAAGCTTCCAATGGCGAAGAGAGATGTGGGAGGGACGTAGCACATATGCGTACAGACTTTGTTACAGAGTGGTGAAAAGGGTAACCAGACAGATGCAGAACCCATAATGATGAATGTAGTCAAGAATTTTAAGAGAGGACTCTTGAGCAGAATGGTAGATGATGAGGCCTTAGTTTAGCTTATAGCGGACACCGGTAAGATACAGACGAAGCAAGATCGTGGGGTCTGCTTTCATCCTCCACTTCCATATTGCCTACCACTCGAAGAATGTCCAAAGCCTGCTGACATGAGAGGCGTACAAGTTTGAGATAAGAAAACAAAGCGGTCAAAAATGACCCCAAAATATTTTACTTCCTTGACTACTTTGAGTATTCTGTTGTTTGAAGAGATAAACGGGATTCGAAACATGCCTCACAGTTTCCAAAGGTGGACGCTTACTAACTTCATGGGAGAGAATTTGAAGCTGTCACCGACTGCTACACATCGTTAATGCAATCTCAAGACGGCGCTGTAGGCATGGCAGTCACCTGCCTTGGATATGGCTACAATGAGAAATAGGGTAAGAAATGTAATTTTAACGATGAAGAGAATATGTCAAGAGCGTGAAGGTCCAGCAGAATATCTTTCTCCAAAAATCGAAAAATATCCGTAATACATGCTATTTTCACACAAATACACAAAAAAGATTTAAGGAGGACCAGCTGGTCCAACGTGCTCAGAAATCATATTGCAGGTTGAAGAGGAAAGATGTTAGATGCTGTTCTTAAAAAGAAGGAGGTGTACCGTTGGCAACAATTAGATGCGTTTCTTTCTGCATTGTCATCTAATGTCAGAAAGTAGTCTATCTCACTCTGCCCCATTACCTGGAAGAAGGTCCTGGTGGATCCGGACTCCAGCATGCCGTATGCGATTTCCGTCTGCTTGGCCAGGTCGTCGGCGGAATCCACTGGGTGCAGCATGCGCTCGATCGTCAGGAAGGCGGCGAGGTTGGCCGTGTACGATGTGATGATGATCAGCACAAAGAACCACCACGCCCCGCCTATGACGCGTCCAGCTACCGACCTGTCCACATATCAAGTCCAGTAATTATCCTGACCCCAGGGTGACTGGGACTCCTAAATGTTAATAATTTGTAAAGACTTAAACCTGTTGTCTTAGAACTAGAAGCTAATTAAAGAACTGTACATTTGAATGGCTTAATTTCCTTGATGGTGACGATTACACAAAGAAGTTACAGCAATAGATCCAAAATGAAATAACCGTTCATCAAAGGTGTCGTCCTGACTCTAAGAACGAAAGAGAGGCGAGTGTCTGCACAGTATGAAGAAGCCTCGGTGTAATGACTTACGAGGTCAGAAGGTACAGAGTCTGTGAGTAATATAATCTAGTGTAGAAAGCTGAGATTCTATACATCTGTATATAAGCCAGTGTAAAACGTAGATATTCTATAAATTAGTGGAGAACGCTGATACTCTATATGTGTATATCAAGCCAGTGGACAACGTTGGTATTCTATGGCAGTCTGTATAGCAAACCAATGGAGTGCGTGATCCCGTTGGTGTGCCTGAAAGGGATGAGTCGTGCTGCAAAATGTTGGGGCTTTAATGGTTTGTTGATGAAACAGGGAGTGCAGCAAGATAAAAGCAAGGACGTGTATAGTATGGATTGTTGTCTGTCTGCCAAGACCAACGCTTAGCCTCTTGCGAAGTGCTCCGCTGTTAGTCTCGGCGAGCATAAACAAAGAATGTGAATAAACCAGAAGCTTTGTCATCTCATGCTCGTTTTAGTAGTTAATCTGAAATGTGAATAAACCGGAAGTTTTGTAGTATCATGCCTCGTTTTAGTAGCTAACTAGAAAAAATCGTCTGCCAGCAGTCCAGTAATACAAGTTCGTGATAAAAGGGACTTGCAGTAGGCAAGTTTCAATAAAACAAAGACACAGACCAACGCGAGGACGGTTGGAATAGAAAGATACTGACTGATCGTACCGATGGTATGGTGTTGCTCAAATACACAGTTCTACAGATATGAGACACACACTTGTCGAGAGACTGTCACGTGTTGCAATAAAACTAAGCTCGCAGGCTGAAGACGAAAATGAAACAGCTATCGATCCTCCTCTACTCTCGTGGATTCAGGCCTGGAGTCTGGGAGCGTGACTGACTCTTTGAGGAACTTTAGACCTTTTTCGTTAAGTTTTGGCTTATTTTCAATCAGCCAAGATTTATGCTTAAAGATGTCTGCTTCTGAAGTTTCAAGACAGGTTACAGTGACCTGTCTACATGTCAGATCATATTTGTACCCTAGCTACTGTTATTATATGTCTACCCTGTCAGGACCCCTTGATACTTTGGCTACTGTGAACAGTTCTAAGTACCCTAAACAGTCAAAAATCTTAACTTGTTAGTTCTTTGAATGGAAGAAGAGCTGTCCACAAACCATTAAGTGATAGTGTGATAGTGCTTAACAGGGTCCTATCTGAAAGTCAAGTCATGTAGTGCTCTTAGAAAAAGATCTGATCACAAGTTAAAAACTGTTAATCGGACTACAAAACGACTACAAGTGATGATGGTGCACTAAACCGAGATGATCCCGTACTGACATGCTAATACGCTAAATACAGGGTCTGATGGAAAACTACACACACAGTTTGTAGATGTACACTAATAACACAAGTACAGTTTAGAGAAATCTGGCAAGAATGGCAGAATATTTATGAAAGGACAGTCGGAGTGTTGCTCGGGAAAATACTTACATGGAATGTCCTGTACATTTGATTTACGCGTGTCTAACTTACCTTGCTCCTACATTTCTTTATTCTTTCTTCTTTATTTTTTTTTTTTTTTTTGTTTTTTTTGGCTCGCGCACTTTTTAATTACAAGTGGAAGCACTTGGAGGGGGTTTGAAACAGGAAACCCCATTTGTAGACTTCAAAAATACCGCTATATCTGAGATCAAAATGTTAAAAAAAAACTGCTCTTCACTCATTCAAAATGTTTGCTCACCTGGGACAGTGTTCACTCCCTTGCATCATGAGAGCACTCATGGAAAACCAGAAAGAGTTGCAGATGTTAAAGTCGTAGACAATATATCGGTCATACCGGTAACTTCGGATGCGAAGTTCAAAGGGGCTGAACCTGTGGAAGAACACACATCCGATACATTTCTGACCAGCCTGCGTATCGTACGTTTGTGGATTGGTAAACCCTTCAAATACACCTCCCCAAAAAATATCTATGTGCTTATAAACATATTTTCAACTTGATTCTCCACTCTGTATTTGAAAAGTATTGGAGACACGCAACAGCGATCAAATTCTCTCAAAAAACTTTCGGTTTTAAACATTCATGAAAACGATGTCCCTAGGTCTACTCCTATGTGTTCCTCGCTTAAGTTCAAGCACGTCGAGCGGACAAAGTGGGAAATGGATGAGGCGAATTAACGAAAAAGTTACTATTTTAAACCAAACTCTAAAGCTTTCCCAGACACAATGCCAAGCTGGCACCGAGTGGTGGGATTGATTTCCGGACCATAATTCTGTGCTGGCACGAGCAGCGCAATGTTACGATGTATAAATAAGATGTTCAGTGGTAGCAGGTGCCTTACATACCCGGCACCTCTAAAATCGATGAACCCAAAAACTGGTTGCACAAAAATAAAATTCTGGTCATTAACAAATGGTGTCTACTGAAAAAAACAAAAATATGTTTTGATACAAACACCTCATATGTGTGTCAGCTTATATATATATATAAAGAGAAAGAGAGATGAAAGAAAGTCACAGTGACAAACCAACCTTTTCATAAATAAAGGTATTGAAGAAGAAAACGACAGAAAAAGATTGCAAGCAGGCAGGCATCTAACGAGAGAAAAATAAAAATATAGCCCAGAAAAAAGAGCCATTATATCAGGCAGCAAGCTCTAATCTCTTGGACTGTACGTGTATCTATACATTCCTTTTTTTGTGTTAATTTATCACATTGTTAATCTAGGAATGCAACCAGAGGCCTAGTCACCCTAACATATATACAAAAGTTGTCTGGTGTCCACGAGGGTGAAATTCTTTGCTAGCTTTTCTTTCCACCTACTTGCTGACGACGAAGACTGTGACGCTGACGGCGATGTAGGCGAGAACGATGCAGGCCCACAGCGGCACAGAAAATGGCTCCATGAAGGCGAACACGCCGGGCTTCTGTTTCTCCGGCCTCTTGATCATGATGGAGATGGCGATGTTCATGAATGGCTTGGAGAAGTCCACCACGCGCTCGCGGTCAGAGGTGATGGTCAGTGGAGCGACTGCCAGGTCAGCCAGCTGTCGGCAAGGTGGGGAAGCGAGAACAGTAGTGTCGCTCTAATACACCAGTTGTCAATGAACAAAACAGTGAAACACCACAAACATTAACGGACACGTTAGACGAGGTAGTCTCTACGCGTGTTTTCCTGTCTTTCTTGCTGTCGTTCATGGCTGTCACGTTTAATGTTGATGTCATTGTTGTCGTTCTAAGATGACCTACCGTAAAAAGTGGTCCACAATATTAAGTGAATTCACTTAGGAGAAACAGATCACAGGGACCAGAAGTCAAAGACATATAAAAAGCATTTACGATGAAAAATTACCTGTTTAACAATCTCATATATATATATAAAGACAGACTGGTAATAGCGAAGATAGCATAGGTGAAGTTGTAAAGAAGACGAAAATGGCGATGGTGACTGAAGATGAAAGAGTCTGACCCCTCGCCTGAGCTCCCCGATGATGCCAGTCCATGACCCGTTGGGAAGCTCTGTGCCAAACATTCCGTCTTTGACGGGGACAAGGATGTACTCCATAGGCAAGCGCTCCTTCAGCTCGTCCGCCAGGTCCTTACAGTAGCCTGAGACACACACAGGCGGGGGCAAAGGTTAGGGCTGTGTATGAGTGCGTGTGGTGTGTGTGTGTGCGCGCGCGTGTGTTTGTGTTTATATTTATTCATAGAAACTATGTGATGTGAATAAGTATCTGTGAATCTGACACCCTGATGTTTTGATAAAAGTTATGATATTGTCTACTTTATTTCTGTTGAGTTGTTCTAAATCAAAATCGTCTTACAAAGTACATTTTAATACTGTTAATCTTTTGTCAATAGACTTCCTGTATGAAAATCGTCATACTGTTAGGCCAGGGCATGTGACTGTGGGTCTTAGTTCAAACCTATAGTCCACAGAAAATGTCGCTGAAAACAATATTGTCTTGCAAGTCTTTCATTCGGTAGTAGCACTGACAAGTCACAAAGGAAAGAGCTTATGGGGCTACCACAGGCATTCAGTGTTGAAACTGTGTTGATGAACTCAAAGATCAAAGTTATCTATAACAAAGTGGAAAATAATGAAAAATCGTTCAGTGAGTAGGGAGTTTGGGGATCACTAAGATCACTAAGAAAATAGAAGAGCTCTCGTGCAAAATTCTAAAACTACAAATGGAAAACAACAGTCTGGAGAAGGAAATAGCAGCCATTAAGACAAGAGAAGAGGCTTTTACCAGTCCACCGAAACAGACCCGGGAGATTGCTGGAAGGCGGCGGAGGGCTTCCAAGTACAGAAATACAGAAGAATAAAATGGACGAGGACCTTGAGAATAGAGCCCTCAATTAACAACAAGCTGAAAGTCGAAGGAAACAGAGAGGACCTAGCAGTAGTTTGCAGGCTTTACCAAAAAATGAATAGTGCAAAAGGACAGCAACTGAGGGACGTGTTGACAAGTATGAAGCTGTGGACAGAGAAATCATTGTTCGTCTTGTGTCTCGATGATTATTTGAGAAAGTTATCACTGCCAGTTAGCTGTTCCGACAAACAGCGATAATCGTCGCCTATTTAAACCCACAAAACTCACTATTCATCGCAGTCAAGATTGGTACAGGAGTATGCTCCAAGAAAAAAACTGTTTGTGGAACCACATGTTTCATGGTAATGTAGATACAACACAAGAAAGCATTGGGTTGGTAGCAAGGGAAAACAACAGAAGCGAAAGGACAGAACCTTCCTTCAAGAACGTTCTCCCCGCAGAACTGCAATCAACTGCATCAATACAGATTTTTCCAGACCAGAACTGAAACTATCCAACGCCTGTTCCCAGTACACAAGGTAAGAGAGAGGGGACAGAGGATCTTGACATTTTAACTTGCTTTTATCTTTGTCTCCTGCCACTCACGATGCTGATGTCAAACCTTGGAGCTAACAAGGACTGAAGACATTGAAACATGCATGTGAATGGTGCCATGAGCTTTAGAGTTTTCTTTCCCTGACTGAGCAGCTCAGGCGGAAAGTGGTCAGGGTCACGTGACTTCCATTCACATTGCCTACAGCCCTCTCGACCTCCTGCTGTAGTGTTGTGAGGTCGAGTTGCTCTCTGCACCTGCTAAAGTGCTTTGGAGGATGCCTGTCTTCACTGCAAGTTCTACCGCGTTACAACAGAGGTTTTATGTGAAAATATAGTATTGCTATTTTCTTTGAATGAAGTTTTGATTTGATCTGTCTTGGTGAGTCTGCTGGCAGGCTGTCCACTAATGCTATTCCCTGCTGTGTAGTCTGACATGAGTTCTCCATCCATCTCATGTTGTCTTGTCAGAGTGAAAGCGAATTTGGTGGATGGATAAATGGCATTTTGGCTTTTCTTTAGGCCCGTTCAAATAAAGTTAGGATCGCTGAATGTGTCGGGGCCTTGATATGTCCTCAATTTGTCCTTGTTAATGCTGAATTTGAAACTCAAACCAAACGATTTGCATAGAGCCTTTTACACAGTCGTAATCCTTGTGGGTTTGGTGGGTATTGATGTTATCACACTGCGATAACCACGGCCATCCATGCTAAAACTGTTTTAGCTAGTTAAGAAAAGCTCTGAGCTGTTTTAAATTTCGAAGTAAAAACCACTTTTAAAAACGTTGCCAAAAGCGCTCGCAAAGCTTGTTAGGAGCAAATTCTGCAACGCTTCTAATTTCTCTTTTTTTAAGAACAGTTTCAAGTTTTAGACACGTGCAACGGGCCCCAGGTGTGCATTTTGTGGCGCCATTGTCATGACCCTCATTAAAGCACTTGGATAAATATCGTCTGCTTTTTCTGTCCTTTCTCTTCCACTGCTTCACACCTGATAAGTTGAAAGATATGTTTTGGGAAAAGTGTTGAGTGTTTAGCGCTGATGTTTGTCGGGAAAGAAAGCGAGATCCTGCATGAAACCGAGATCAATGAATAAGAGGAGAAAGATGGAGCGACAGACGGCAAGCAGGCAAGCTGACAGAGCGACTGGCCGACTGCCAGCGAGGAGCCTGCTGACCGTATAATCAAATCGATGGCTGGATTTCACGACAGCATCCCTTAACAAAACAACTCGGATCGGGCACTGATAGCAGCTAAACGTTACGAAAGGCATTCCTATGTAAATAAAGGCAATCACAGAGTGAGGGAGAGAGAGAGAGGGAGTCTGGTGTAAACTGGCACTAGGGCCAAGCAGAAGGAGTTGGATGTAACAACCTCTGGTCCCACATCGTCACGCCCGAAGCTCATCTCCTCACATAACACCACCAGCACCGGCAGACGTCTGTGGACGGAGGAGAGAGAAACACTTAAGCGACTAGAAGTCTTTGCTGTGTAAAGCCCATCTAGTGGTAGTCACAGCAGCCAATTAAGGGTTAGCACTATCACCACGTGCACTCGCAGAGCTGATCACAAGCGCTCGATGCCAGACGCCACCTCGCTTGCAGGAAGAATATTTTTTTTGTTCCTGCCAGGTTGTCGAGATCTCACATCCCTTCAGACACACGCGGTTACTCTAACTGGCTTGATGGAAGCTTTTTCTACTCTAACCCAACAAGTGATCTCCACCCGCTGCCCCTACCCCTATCATCACACCTGACAAGTCTCCGACAATGAGGACACGTCACCAAAAACACGACAGATGGCAATGAGAGGGACCCCAGGGAGGGAACTTATGTGGTAACAATAAACCGCAGGTTTTACAAGAGCTAAAGGTCGACAACTAGTGCTTATGTATATTTTTGTGTGACATGTCTATTCGAAAAAAAAATAATAATTTTCATATCCACATATCTGCTTTTTCTTACTTTCTTCAAGCCCTACCAGAAGTACAGGGATAACTGTACATGTCGACACTGTTTCGAAGCCAAGGCCAGCACAAAGATCGATAATTTGTTTTATATATTTAACAACAAGTAATAAATATTTAATGTCAGTCGAAATCCAAGGAAAACTTTTTATTAGTTAGCGCTTGTTTTGATCGGACATGTTGATATTTTTATACTTTGAGAAGTACGAATTTGATTATTAAGCGAAGTCAGGCAGGACTGAAAAAAAATTTACTGAAGGTTTCTTAGTTTAGTGATCACATGGACAGCTAAATGCATGAAGTAGACAGGTGGTGGAATAGTAGTCTCTAGCTAACGGGCTCTCCTTGCACCTGAGACTGGTGGTCGTCAGGTAGAGTTACAGACCATGAGTCCTCTCAAGCTCGCGCTCCTTACTCGAAAACATTTCTGAAATAATTGATCATTAAAAAGAAAATTGTAATAATGTTAATGGTTCATTGTTACAAGCTTTTTCTAATGTTATGAAATGTACACAATGTTTGAATGATTAGACCTCGGCAATGACTGAGCCTTTCCTTGCGCAGATTTCAAGTGCAGTTGAAACTTTCAGCCTCAGACCTGAAGTACAGAGGTCACAGGCTCTAAGACCCTTCACTTGCCTTCTATCGAACTTGATATGGATATTCTGTGTTTCCTTTGAAGGTCCTCATGGGACTGCATCAGATCTGACGAGAAGATACCGTGCTTCTCTCCAAATCAAGGTCCGAAATGTGATGAGGAGGCGGCGCGCGCCTATGGTAGTCTGGCACTCCAGTGTGATTGATAACCAGATAAAAACACCATAAACCA
This sequence comes from Pomacea canaliculata, assembly GCF_003073045.1. NCBI lineage: Eukaryota > Metazoa > Mollusca > Gastropoda > Architaenioglossa > Ampullariidae > Pomacea > Pomacea canaliculata. The sequence continues at coordinate 20,001,620 of NC_037592.1, read as the reverse complement.
CACCACTGTAATAAACCAGACTCTGGTCTCAGACCCTCAAACGCCGTTGAGAGAGCGAGTCATGTAGTTATGTATTATTTTAGCTTATTTTATTATATTGAATAAAAAATAAATCTCTTCTTTAATTCTCGATTGAGATGAATCAGACACGTTCCTCTGTGCAAACATGCGTGTATTCTTTTGCCTCTGTTCCTTGAGGATTTCTCCAGAAAAACATCAGAGAATGTGTGTGAGTGTGATGTCAGGTGGAACAGACATCGGTGCTTTATAGAAAACTACAAGAAGCCATGATTATCAAACTCAGCCTCCCAGCTTTCGCTTTGCTTTCATTCGGACCATACTGATGACCTCCTTTGCCGCTCCACCATTCCTATCTCCCCTCTCCTTACACTGAGATCTCGCCCTCTTTCTTTCACATGTGTTCTCGCACTTTATCTATCTCTAGCTATATCATTCGCGATTTCACTCGAAATGTCTTGTCTACGCAAATGTCAACCCAAATCAGTTTGAGGATGGAGCAGGTGTTCCGGCCGAGCACATTTGCGCAAAAACAAACATGTAAATGGAGCAATCGTCTTTTTTTTTTTCATTTGATACCAGTCGTTAGTTATTCTCCCGCAGATGCCACTGTGGTCTGCAAAATAGCTTAAGTTCGCTGAGGTAATAAATGAAAGGATACTTTATCATTTCACATTATAGACAACCTGAGTGTCATCAGCATTCTATACCTTGGCCATAGAAACTGGAACTCTTTCCAGAGAAACTACTATTTACACCTGCAGCGCTTAGGTCCCTTGTTTCAGTCAACGATCACCCTCGAGTCGTCAGGCTACTCGAGTTCTACAAGGCTAGTTGTATCAGATAGCTATTACTTCTATTAGATAGTTATTATACTTTGTTTAGTACATCAAATGTCAATCCACCTCAAAGACTTGACTACTAATTCTTTAATGCAAGAAGTAGGGACACTGACAGGAAAAATGGATGAGACACTGTTTCTTTGTGCAGAGATGTAATGCGATGTTTCATCTAATGCCTAAGGTCCACAAAAATCCAAAACATTTTTTTTAAATAACTGGCCTCAGTTCACTACAAAATACTACCTTCCCAAATGGCTTGTTGTAGTTCATGACAAGATTGTAGTTTCCCAATGGAATAACTGTCACTGTTTGCTTAATAAGATACATGCATTTTGAGAGTCGTCATGATCGTTTTGAAAGATGTTAGTCGGGGCCTTATTCGCCAGGCTGAGAGAAGCAGGCTGTTGTGAAAGATGTTAATCAGGACCTTATTTGCCTGATGTAAGAGAAGCAGAGTGCCTGTTCTGGCAACGCATCATTAGCATAGGATCGAAGTTCTGGCACTGGCTGCTCTCCTTTATGTCGCCAGAAATAAGAATTCACATCAATCCACAATGTATATTTCCAAAAATAGTAATAAAAAATCATCTTACTTTTGAAACAAACTTGTGACAAGGTTATGTTAACCTCTAGGGGTTATTTCAATTATTTTTGTTTGACTCAGGCTAGCCTTCCATGCAAATCATTTTTAGTGATTTATACCCTAACACAGCGGAAGAACATACAAACAGATCGATGTTTTCAACAAACACAAGCAAGACATCCAACGCCCGAGCTTGATGACACACAGGATGCAGCTTATTCTTGTAATCCACAATGAATCTTGCAAACTGTACTCTTTAGGAACACAAGAAGAAAGATTACACCTAAGTGCTGAATGAAAATTCACAGCCAAGACTAAGATTTAGCGAAAAGTCAATTGTGTTTGCGTTCTATAGTCAGGGTTTTGTGGGGTATCTCACTAAGCTGTGGAGAGACCACAATGACACAGACTTAACAGAACTAACCGCTGCTGGCTGGAAGCTGGTGGTCCTGTTAATGGCGAGTAGACAGTATCTACGGCTCGCACATGCACGTCCATCTGTCGATGGCTTCTACACGAGATGCCAGCCACTTCGATTTGGCCGTCTACAATGTGTAAAAGCTTATGAAATATTCCACTGCTTTGCACCGTCAGATTTATCTGCGAGCAAGGAGCTAGCAAAGCCCCAGTATTTCGGGGAAGCCAAAATGCCTGCCAAGCTCGGGGAACGCGAGATGATTGAGGTGAAAGCAAAGTCCGTGTCTTCAATGATATCGTGATGGGTTTCGTGTTGCTGTGGCAGATCCTATATTCACTGTATACATAAACATGCACATCTTTCGCTTTTTTCATCCTCCTTCTTGAGACTATCTTGACATTTCGGCTTTGGAGTGAAGGCATGTACAATTTAAATAGAAATTAGCTTCTGTCAGATAACTCCTTCTTAAATGTCAATGTTCATTATAACATGGCATAAAAGCTGGATTCACAAAACAGAGTTCCGCTCTCAGCTGCAGATGAAAAGAAACATTTCTTTAGTCTTTTCCTTTGACTCTTTCTCTCTGTGCGTGCGTGTGCGTGTTGTGAATTGTTCGTGCTAAATAATCTAACAGAAAGAGTGAGAGAGAAATTTTTAAAGATACATTGAAAGGGTGTATATTATATAGGTGACAAGCTTCTGAATAGTGGCCCAGCTGTTCAGAAAATTGGTTAAATCCTTGTCCCAGATGATCCTCGCACGATCGTCGCACGTCCATTTTGTTTGTTGCTGCTAAATGTTCTAACTCACTCGTGCTGAATATTTTACTTGCTACTGGGTGTCACCGATGACAGGAATAAACCAAACATATGACTTCAGGATTTCACCTCTGGCTTCTGTTCCCATTGTTGAAGCTCGACACTGTAGGTTATACATGACCACAGACAGAGCAAGAAAGAGATAGTATCTCAACAAACTAGCAACCGCATGAAGACAATATCAGTAGTGAAATCTCTTTTTTGTTCTTTCGCCTTAGAGAAAACGTTCAAAGTCAAAATTTAAAAAAAACACATTAAAATTATTTCTTTGGTTAAAAGATTATATAGTTTACTTGTTATTTGAAACAGTTCACAACGATTGGTACAGATTTTTGCCTGCTGTCCTAGGTAAGCAATGTGAAACCACTCTGTCTGACCAGTGCGCTGGACATAAAAGCCAACAACATTGGCTTTTAAATTTGATCCTAAAAGATAAACAAACAGTAAACTGTCAATGCTATTAAACAGACACACACATACAGAATTTAAAACAACAAATATAATGTTTCCAGAGAAATCTTACCTTCGAATCTATCGTTTCCTGCGAGAGGAAGTCCCATACTCCCTGGAGCTTGCCTCATCATCAAAAACGGTTTCGTCTGAAAACGAGGCAGGGATTAGTGATTGTTGAGATAAAGGGACACTCATTTCTATAGTTCTAAAAAATACAACACGACAAATGATCATCTTGTCTTTGGCATTTAAATTATTCTGTCGCATTCTAATCTCTCTAATCCTTTTAATCGAAGGTCTGACCGATAGGTTTGTATTAAAACACTCACGAGGCATCCTTGCTCAGACAAACCCTACTCTAGCTTCAACTGCTTCTTTTTCTGTGGTCGCACTTTGCAGCTGTTCCGTGCGCACTGTTTTTTCTATTTGTACATTACTAACCTCTATAGGCACCAACCGTTTCCCTCTCTCACTCCTACTGTGATGTTTAAGTGACCAGAAAGACAATATGGTCAGAGAAGGAACAGAGACGAAGTGTAGTGCATGCAAATATGGCGTCTTCGTTTGATTTTTCATGCGTGCGCGTGTGTGCATGCATATCTGTGTGTGTCGGTGCATAAACCCTCATAAGAATGCATGTGTGTATGCTTTTGTTTTGCCTCTTTTGGATAGTGATTGTCGCTTGTTTTTTATATGTGTGTGCCCTTTGTTTGTTTGTTTGTTTGTTTGTTTGTTTGTTTGTTTTTGTTTGTTTGTTTGTTTGTTTGTTTGTTTGTTTGTTTGCCTGTTTGCCTGGGCGTGGGACATTGAATGGACGCATTAATAAAATTGTCTTCGGTTTTTCCCGAGCTTTTTCTTCATAAGCTTCCACACATTGTCCAGGCGCACGGGTACTCAGCTCATTTGCTAGTTTTAGTGGAGAATTCATTATGACTGGACAGAACTCATCACCGCGGCCTGGCACACACTCACCAATATGCTGGTCACGATGCGAAATCTCTTGGACTGTGTCCCATTGGCCGATGGTCGAGGAACAAGCTTCTCGTCCCTCCTTAGTCCCAGCTCTGAGTGCCACTCGCCGGACTGGATGGAGCCAACATTTGAATGGAACAATGAGCAGTAGTCCATTCTTCGGTTAGAAGTAGGAAGCGAATGCATTTAAAAGTAAGTAAAATAAGGAAACTCTTAAGATTTCTGCAGTTCAGAATGTATCAAAACACGCGAACAAACTGCCACAAAATACTTTTAAATAGCATATAGATGATGAAGAAAGCTATAACACAGCGAACCAAAAGAAGTAGATCGTACACACAAAATAAACCTCTATTGTAAATATGACTATCTACCATACAGTACGTTTTTATTGTCTATTTCTGTCCACAACAGAGATAGGCATTTTGTATTTGTTGGAAGCTCCTATAAGTCATACAACAGCAAAAATACAATCACAGTACAGTCAGTACACGCACGCACACACAAATATAGTGACAGTATGCAATAAGGAAATTCTGTTGGCAATATGCAGTTTGGAATTTGTCCCCCACCAACGCAAAGTAAAATTTATCTGAGTTAAACACTTTTTGAAAAAACTTCAGTTTATATTAAGAAACTTTAAACGACCGCCAGACACGAACGTTTGCTGTTCACGATCCGCCAGTGTTCGCATTACTCTCAGTCTAAGACACACTTACATTAGGATTTGTATCCAAACTGTTAACTGATGTGATGCACGCATGTCTGGAACTGTACTTGTGCAGGTGAGTAGAATGAGGGTCACTCAGTACCTGTCACAGAGCTCACACTGTTCACTGATGAATCTCTATATATGTCACTTTTTTTCATTTCTTGCCAGTTTTTTTAATATGGAGTGTCAGGATACTGCTTTTTATGCTCCTTCAGGCCGTGCCTTGTTTTTGTTGTTGTCGTCGTTGCTCATGTCGCAGTTGTAGTGGTGTGCTGTCTTGTTTACCAGTATGCTAGAGAGAACTAGAGGCGGATATATTTCCCGGTGTTTTGGAAAGGGCCCTGTGATAACCAGCCAGCTGACCACTTTTAAAATGAGCTTTCATTCCTTTCTCCGTATTATTTCCAAAGAAGTACTGGCGATCGGTGAGATCTTCAGTTACAATAGTACCTTAACCCTGATATTGTGACTGCATTTAGTTCGAGTATCTGTTTGATCTGTCCAGCCTTGAGAAGTTATCGATCAGATGGCGATGCTGCAGCCTGGAGTTGTTATCGTTTTGCTTTCCCTTTGTGTCCAATCGCCGCGTACACAGTCTGTGTTCACACGACATCCGCGGTGCCAGACTCACGATCACACTGGCACACCTGACATGTGTGTTGTCTACATTCTGTCACACCACAAAATCCACGATTTCCCGTCACGAGAAGCTCTCTGTCTAGTTTGGTTTTTCAAAGGTTGGATGAAAATGCGTTCATTAGTCATCAAGTACTGTACGACCTAGTCTTCACAACCATTCTGTCTCTTCGTTCAGATATTCTAGTGCAGATTAACTACAAGTATTTTCTGATGGATCAGAGCTCGTCTTACACACTGCGTTTGATGTTATCTTTTTGATGTAGGACAAGTCTTGTAACTTGGTCGATCGTTTCTGTCATGACACACACGTTGAACACCAATGACAAAGTAACATGGACCGTGTGGGTTTCCAAAGCGAAGTACTAGTTACAAAACGTCCGGGATACACCACAACACACACATAAAATAAAATCCTCCATTGCTATTTTCATAAGACAAGACGCCGATCCACTGACTAGTAGAGTACGAGCTCTATTGTAAATAATATGTTCTTTACGAAGTTTACATTCATGAAGCCTGAAAACAAATGTCTGCAAGCAATTTCCAGCTTAAATAGGGCGAACAAGAAAGAGAAAGTACCTTAAACGGTCCCATGTCCATGGTAACAGTGAAGAGGTCAAGTTTATAATTATTTCGGTATCCTCTGCTGTCGAATGAAACTCGACCAGTCAAGCCCTCAAAATCCACCTGTAAGGACAAAAAAATCATTTCTGCATAAAATCTTATGGATAAACACATTCACATATAATGCATGTAGTGCATGTGTATATTATATAAAAGAGGTTGTGTGATATGTCTATGTTTTCGTTTGCTGTTTGGGTGCCTGTGCATGTCATGTCACTGCCAGACATACACTGCTGCGGACTGCTCAGTGGAGACAAAGAGTTCACAGTGTGTTGACTGCCAGCAACTTATAGTTGTTTGCTCCATCTACCTTTCATCCTGTTTCTAGCCTTGTAGGCACTGCCTTAGACGGAGAGTTAATGTTTTTCATTACTGTCCTGAATGGCCCATGATGTGGACCACACATTCCTGATATTTTCAGTCTAATCCTTTCTCCTGACCCACGCTGCACTCTTCGTTCCTTGTATTATATGTGCCCGCTACCCTCTCTCTCCAGTCCACATCGTATTTTATGTTATCACATGTTTTGGCTGCCGCCATCCGAAGTAGAAAAGTCGGGGTCATATACTATTGTTTAATTTTGCCTCTTATCGACCAGCAAGATCCACTCGGCACCTTATACTTCTCCAAATCTTTTCTCCCTACCCTAGTGTTATTGTTTCCAATTGCTAATCATGGCTAGAAAAAAACTTATTATATGCAGACTATAATTATACCTAAGACCTAACTCATTTAGAACACTTCACGCAGAAAGCGATGGTGTGTTTTTCTAATCCTGCTTTCATGTGATTTTGTCAACAATGATGTTTATTGGCCTCCTGTTTGAGACCACTGAAGACTTTACAAGTGATCAGAACACATGTATAAACAACTTGTGAGTTCCGTACTTAAAAGTCACAACCAGTGTTTAAACTCATAACATATATTTTGCTAATTATACCTACTACTATCGCCTCTTTAACCATTTGCTAATTAACTAACAGCTCTGATTTGTAAGTGTGGGATTTGAGGTGGGTCTCAGGAATACAACTGATTCAGCAGCAGGAGGCGGGAAACGTTGCAAGAAGACTCCGTGTGATTTGTGCTGGAGAAGGACAATGCCAGGACTCGCATCTTGCAATGTTGAAAATATCAGACCAAACTAAAAGGGACGTGCCGTAGTCAAGGCCGGAAATGGAATCAGGACGGAAATGGCAGTCTAGAAGGTAAAACTCGGCTGGATGTCTTCCTCTTGGGAAGCCAGCACCGCTTACTGCATCACTGTACAGTGACAAGTGAGTAAGTTATCTACCGCTCGTCAAGCTAGCATACAGGCTAATGATATAAACTCTCTTGCCCTGTGTCTCGCAGATTCCAGTCACGATCAGGAGCTATGAAATCGCTGGTATAGGGACAGAGAACTAACTGGGGTTGACGCGCAGTCGAGAGAAGAGACTGTCTATACAGCACTAAGCAGTCCACCATCGCAACAGTTGCCATCGATCTGCCCACCCCATTGCCTCCCACCCCATTGCCTCCCACCCTGCGAGCGCCCAGCAGACCCGACAGACTGACTGTGAGCAAGCACTGCAGCCAGCCAGCAAAACAACTGATGTCAAACCGCGCACAGACACTACAGACATCCTACTACACAAATAAAAAACGGCCACTCTTCCTGGGAATTCAGTTCGAATCCTTTGTAGAACAAGCTCTCAGATAAGCCACTTTCTGTTTGCTTGATTAAACGGCTATCCGCATCAGCTCTGTCCGGCTTGCAGGTAAATGAAGTGGTTGGCTTATGGTTTGCCTGACTGACTTGTTAACTGGCTGATGTATGCTTTTCGAAAGATAATGAGCAGAATTTTAGTGCTTGTCTTTTATAAAGTTCTTTACCACTTTCAGGATTAAGGATAACAGCACATTCTGATCAGTCTGACCCCCAAAAGCTTTTTTATGAAATAAAATTTTGAATGTTAGGAAAAGGAACTCTGTTCGCTCGTGCTAATGTAAGTAGTAGCTAACCTACGCCACCAGTGAGGCTACACTAGGAAGGAGGCGACACACCTCGGGTTGGAAATCGATTTGCGGTTATTTGGACTAAATTGTGAACCGCAAGAAACGGTACTTCTGCTGGAGATCAACAGGCAAGAAAAGAAACGGTCATGGCTGGGTTAAAGGATTTTAATAGTACAGTGTACATGGTACAGACACTAAAAATAGTTCATTATACATACAGTACACATACATGTAATACATGCTATGCATAGTACATTGTACACACTACATAGTACACACTACATACAATACATGGCACAAACAGTACACTGTACACACTATACGGTGCACATACTACATACAATACATTGTAAACACAGTGCACACTTACACGGTACACATACTATATACAGTACAGTATTCGTTGCGAATAGACATCTTGCTTACTGGTAGAAGATCCAGATTTTAACAAAAAGCTTCAGCATCGCTGATCATAAATTTGTATGAGATGTTTCTGTAGTGAAATACACAAATAAGATAGATGTTTACATTCTCGTGCATAGCAAGTATCAGTAGCTTTGAGAGCCCTCGTGTGTAACTTCTCAGTCAGGCCTATTTTAAAGGAGGGAGCACAGAAATAAGAGAAAAACAATATAGTCTCCACGACTGACTGACCTTTATTATACACTGAACGAAAATGATATTTCGCTCGTTCACAAGGGACAAGTGAGGACATTAAGTAAGAACAGGTCACAAGACAGATATCTTCTCAAACATTTCTGCGGCATACCTGTGCTGTCTTCCATTTTCACCATCTCAGCTAGACGTGCTCAGAGCTGATGATACTGGAATTCACTTTACACAAATCTTTACTTCTAGCATCCCATTCCATTCTAATGTACTTACTGGAATTTTACACCAACAGCAGGACAGTGACGAACAAATATAAGTCTCTGTTACCAAATGTTCCTGTCTTTTACGTTTTTGTACCACCTCTATTAAAATGTCAAGAAGCAAAAAAGTACAAGATGAGCCCAGAAACATGGAAATAGAATTGTCGTTGTCAGCACGGATAACAAGCAAATGGTTTTCTTGCCGAAAGTAAATAAAAGACAGCATACATTTTCTTCTTGCGCTTGTAAAGACTTTTCTTCTAGCAAAAAGACAGGACACAGTGTATTTTGGTCTACGGATGCTTGGTGTAGTTTCAGTGTACGAATGCTCTAGAATCAAGCAAGTCTCTGTAGCTGATCTTGATATATCACTTGACTTAACAACATGTAATTTCTTGGGTCAATGCCGGGAAAACTCTCTGTCCATCCGGCAGTCAACAGGCACAAGTGACTTAAGTGAAGAAAGGGTATGAACTTTCTAAAATTTTATGTTTTCTTGACTATTTTCTTAAGGGGCAAAACCTCATCACAGGATGGGACTGTACGCAAACTAAGTAAAAGCCTTTTTCAGGATGCTTGGCCCTGCCTACCCCGACAAACAAATACTCTCGCACAACTCTTCTACCGCTGGAGGACTCAGTCCTTTCAAGCTGGTCTTAACATACAGTTGTAAAAATCTTAAGTCTTTCTGAATGTAATACATTGTATTTACATTTTATAGCATTAAAAGCAGACGAGGCCAATGCTGACAAGCTATAAAGAGAAATAGTTACAGGCGCGCCTAATGAGACACGTGACTACGCATGCGCAAACGTTGGCTTTGTTTCTACTACCCGAGACTTGCCCACTGTCATTGATCATGTCCGGTTAGTTGCAAGGCTGCGCTCTCCTTTTCGCATATATATCACAAAAGTGGAAGGAAAAATGTGCACCGCTAATGACTGCCAATAAAAGACAAAAAGCTAAAAAGTGAAAGAAGGTTTTTTTCTAGGATTGATATGCAAAGCAAATAAAAGTTCTAAAGTTTGTAGCCTCATTCACAGACCTGCTCCATGTCTCTGAGTACACAGACATGGACCGCCACATATCTGCACCACCTTGTCATCATTATCATAGTCGTCAGCATTGTCTTTATTACCGTTTCAGCATTAATACAACTATTGCTTGAGTAATATTAACTACTTGTGTAGGTCCTACCTACGGATACCAGGCTAGACGATGTACCTCAGTGGCTACTGCTTGCAAAGGGTGTTTTAGCGGTTACCATAACTATCTGTTTAAGGAGACGATTCCAGATATTTAAACAATATATTGTTAATTCTTCCTTGGTTTCCTGAGACAGGAGGCATGCGGGTTACACGAGACGAAAGGCGGTTGTGATTGTGATCATTAACCCTGATTTTTCTAGCTAGGAGGATACTTAAGGTGTGTGACTTGGTGTTTCTCACCAGGATGCTAGATGAGAGAGCTCTTTTGTCTCTCAATAGGATACTAGATGTCCACAATCTTGTTTTTCTCACTAGGATACTAGATGTGCGCCATCTCGTGTTTCTCACTAGAATACTAGATGTGAGTGGCCAATTTCCGGTGCACGATTGCCCTTTTCCTTGCCCCTGTCAGCGAAATAGATTCTACCCAGTGTCTCTGCCATTTCTCCTTTTGATTGCTTCTGTGAATGAAGGATGGCTGCAGACCGTCTCTCTGATTGTAAGCAATGGGCCAGATTAGAAATATTGCTCGGGTGATAGCCTCGAGGTCGAGAAATCAGCATTACTAAGGAACAAACGCGGCCAGGGAAGACTACAGCTTAGGTCGGAAATCTCATACAAGAAACAGTATGTCATTCTAGAGAAAAAGGGAAATTGTTATTGAATAAATCAATGGCCATAAAATGAAATGGAAAACACAAAACGTGTTTATGGTATAACTGTGTCAAGTAATCAAAGACTCAGATATTGCATCATCGTGTAAACCGATAAAGGACTTTTGCTTCCGAGTTTCTCTCAAAGGAAGCAAGAACAGAAACAAAGGTTACTCGCAGTACTATTCACTGACAAGCGGTAGGTAATATATTGGTATTTTCTTATTGCCTTCGAGAGAAATACAGTTTACGCCATTTTGTTTCGATAAAATTCCGCGTTCTGTCTTCCTTGAGGAAATAATCTCGAGCACCCATTGTACAATGTACCTGTGTCTACTACAGTAAAGCTTGTAGTACCTGATGATCTTATGTTTTAACTTTTGATTTTTGCATGCATCATCCAATCAGAAATAATCTAAAAAAGGTTTCTAGGGATAGTCATCTGATGAAACTATGTGTACCCGTAATAAAGCCGAGTCGATGCACTAAAGAGAGGAAATGTTGCAATAAGGGACATACGTGTTCACCTTATAATTAACTGTTAGATAAAAAGAACTGCATGTCACAGACATTCCAGCATATCTAGAATGAAGTACGGATTGATAATGTCAATAACCAACTATCTGTAACATCAGCCTACATGGAGCCTGGCATCCAGACAGCATGTTCCGAGATGCCACAACAAGCTCGAAACGAAAAAGACAAAGATAAGCCAAGGGAAAAATTGGGAATGCAGACAAAACAACAAAAGAAAATTGAGACCTTTTAAGTACCAGCTGAAGGCCAAACGCAATGTTTAAAAAACACAATGTTGCAGTTGACAAATTCTTTTATTTTCTCTGCTAGCATCCCTTGCTTGTAGATGCTCTGAGCTGGCGAAAAGCACGATGAAACAGACCGTGCGTTTAGGGAAACAGTTCTTATAATTCTCCTTGTCGACTCCATTTATCATCGCGTCCGCGACCCAACGAATTTCAGCAGCCTCCCTGCATTGGGACCGGCGTCTGGTGGTCTGCACCCCGACAGCCCGGCGTTAGTGCGTGAGCAGCACTCAGCACGCGCGTGGCCTGCCATCCAGCCTCCCACCCGCGCTGGGTGTCCTACTCGGACGACAGCCACCGTAACTCGGCAATTTCCATGACAGCTTCATCAACTGGGCAGTAATGAAAGAAAATGAGCAAACATTTGAAGACCAAATCACATTGATTTTTTCCCCTTTCACTCGTTTTCTTGGGGCAAGGAAACAACAAGCTAGGTGAAGCAGCACATATGTGTTTTTGACATTTAATGCTGGACATTTGCGAGTCAACGCAACTGTTTGTGTTTATTATCACATTTATAATCTTCCTAGCCTTGTACGATATCTAACATTATTTCACCAGTTTAAAATGCACATTATTGTACACGAGTTTTGCCTACTATGCTTGTAAGTTCTGTGGCACGTATAAACTTGTCACTCAGATATGTATTTTCTTTTGTGTACTACATAATTTGGTAAAGAGTTTTGTACTTTTGTCAGTCACGTTTGGTTTGTCCACATAGAGGATTGCTTATTTTTGACATTTTCACACGAGTTTTAGATACCCAGTACAATTTTAGGAAATAAATGTTAATATTGCTAAGCACACAACATTTTTTAAATGTTCAAGGTTTACAGTGTCGTTTCATTGGTCTTATATTTGAAAACAATGCGTAGATAGTTAAGGCAACTGCTCAAACATCCTTCGCAAGCAGTAGCGGTTGTGTTACATTTTTCCCTTTAAGAAATAGGTTAGGTCTTGACATAGGTTCACCCAGTACAGAGGTGCTTTGCTTACTGAAATGTGATCTTCAGTCTTTGAAGAAGCTGTTAGGGTGAGAGAGAAAGGCTTGTCTTTGTCTACCTCGCTCTGTCTGGCAAGGAGAGATTATTCGCTGTGATTACCCTTCTGCCACGCAGGTCACCAACATGATATGAAGAGGTCGATAGCCCCAACGATTTAAGCGTGTTGCGGAGACGAATCATTCCTTCTTTCCACAGGACTAAAGCATCCGCATCCTGTTGTAAAAATAACTTCTCCTTTACTTGTTGCTGGGTGTTGTTTTGTGAGAATCAGAAGGCGCACTCAGCCTAACTCTACATAATGCCGAAGGAACTTTTCAATTCCTTACATCCTGGTCTGCATGATGGAAGACTTGGACATTTTTTTGTATCCATGTGGTGTCATCAGCATGGTAGCATGTCCCTGAGTCAACGGAGACATACATGCCACACTGTCTCCTGGATACAAGTAATTGTCTCCCAGATACATGTCACTGTTTCCTGAACAAATAATCTTGTGTTGTGTCCTCACTAACAAGGGGTCAGGAAGTCATGCATATAAATGGCAACATTATAATTATGGAAAGGAACAGCAAGTCAAGTTGGGGAGTACTTTTGTACAGGTGTAAAGTATTCAGTGGAATGTGGACGAGTACCCATTCAGTCAATCTCTGAAATATTACTTTTTCAGAAAAAACGATTTTATATGTTGTGGATGCCTAGAGAAAAGCTCAGTACTCATGTGGAGGCTTTCAGACTATCACTGTTGTAGCTAATGGATCATTTGATTTCCGTATGTTTGCATGAGGGTCAATGAGTACATGTATCCGTGTGCTTAATCTTTGTAATTTGTACTCCAGTGTGAATCATTGACAAGAGATGTTATTGGCAAGTAATTCAGCAAGTTCTGCTGTAATCTTTCTTTGAGTCGATTTGTAAAGAATCAAAGAAAAACAAACATAAAGTATTCCCGCTAAAAGAGTCCCAGGAATTTCGCAAACTTTCTACTGGGATCATTAAAGAGTAATAACTTTCTAAGTTTGGTCTATGAATATTTTTCATGTCGACTACAGGCAAACATTTCTTTAATTTTCCTGGTAACGATGTTTTTCCTGGGTTTTTGCTTCTTGGTTCTTTCATATCTGTCTTCGGATTATATTCATTTCTTTCTCTGGTCTCTCTTTTTAAGATTTTGCCCAGCTTTCTAAAATCGAAGTTCTCTAGCTTTCAGAGAGCTACAGAGACAGAAAACCCATCTTCCAATACTGACAAACAAAAGAACCGAGGTATTATTTTGTATTTCTGTTAGAGTAACGTTAATTAACGGCTGTCATCGTTCTTGTTGACATTGCAGTGTTTTCTTTACAACCTTAGACTAGGAGTTAGGGACCGTGAATAATAGGTAGCTCACAGCAGGAGTAGGGAAGGGGTGAGAAAGGGGAAAGTTATCCAACATATGTACTGTTAAAAATGCATATCGTGCAAGTGTTTTGATGTTTTGTGTCACGCAAATGTTCCAAAGTCCCCTTCTGATCAAAATTTGCCTCCCCTATTTGATAGAAGCCTTATACCTAAGTGTTAGGACTACCTGTTCAATCGGCAAGCCACACCAACACTTCGTGTGTCCAAGGTGCTCACTTGAGTCCAAAGTTAGCCTATTACTTGATTGATGGCTACAAGGTGCAAGAACAGTAAATACTAAATATACAAGAACAGAAAACTGCAAGCACACTGCAGTATTTGCAGCTTCCCAGACTGCGAGGTAAGCCTGTCCTCCCTAACCTACATCTTGGTCGTGCCGCCGACCTCAGACTGATGGCGTCTGATCGTCTTTGGCCAGCACTTCATTCTCTGTAATGCCTGCAGCTCTCGCTATGGCGGCTTTACGCTGTTCTTGGGGCAACAAAACGCAGAAATAAATCTGCATTTATTAGCAGTCAGATTCAAAGCAATCTAGAACATTTAGGCGTGCATCTGGGCTATACTTAAACACAGGCCTGCGAGTAGTGGGCTATAACAGACTGAGATATTAATGGTGCGGACATCAAGGGCCAAGAAACTCTGTCCTCGGGGTAAATAAGACGCCGTAGGAGGATTAATTAGATATCGTCTAGATGGTTTCACTTACAGCCTCAGAAAAAAATGGGGACGTAAACGGACAAACACTTTGACTGATGGACTGAAACATAGACAGAGAGAGAGAAAGTATTTAAGAAAGAAGGAAAATAGTTGTTAGCTTCATTTGAGTGAAGTTTTCTTTTAATTATTGCAGAATTTAATTAATAATAAATAATTTAATTTGTAGAAGCAGTCGTCGTGATCGTCATCGATGATACTATTTTTTTGTACTGCAGTCGTTCCGACGTTATATTTCTTATATCCCTCAGCTCTAAAACAAATTTATTACCTCTAATAAATGCCATGCAGTTTAGAAGGAAGTTCATTTTTTTTTAATCTTTTGAATTTTAAATTGAAATTAACTAAATGGATGTGATTTTAAGCTGAGCGACGTTTTCTTCCATAATCGAAGGTTTAAGAGACTCTCTTTGATTCTCTTACTTTCTCTGTTACTTTCTATCAGATCTCGCTAAACATTAACTTTGTGCACAGACAGATTGATGTTTAGAAAAGGATAAAATCAGTTTGTGTCAAACGTAACAGTACACATGAACATTTTGTAGACTCTTGCAACAGTAGCATCTATCGGGTTGGCTTCCATTTGACACTTTCCTTGGTGCTGGTCACAGTTTGCATAACCTGCTATTGAAAACATTTTTTGCAGCTGTTTAATTTTTTCCCACTCGTCCTTCTAAAGCTTAGATATTTCCACATATGATTTTCTTGTGATACAGGCCTTCATGTGTTTTTGTTTTCAATTTTCCTGACATCGTAAGCTGATGATCGTTTGGGTGGTTGTCACCTGTATTATGGTCAGCAAGGCTACTTTTTTGACAAGACAATTATTAAAAAAATCAGAATAATATTTTTATGTCCGGAAATGTAATTACAGCAATTCTGGTAGTTGCTGTGATCTTAGGAGGGGATAGGTGTGGCAGATTCGATACGGTCTGTTTAAGTCTGACAGCAATGAGATATAGAAAACTTTCTTGAGGCTTAGTTATGCTAACGATCAACTGTATTAAATAAACAAAGACGATGGCAACCGTGTACCTGAATGAATATTGCATGTCTCCCTGCAAAGTATTTTCACTTCTTTGTACGCAATAGCCCCAGACGCAAACACCTGGTAGTATACATGCAGCTCCTTGTCTACAGTTACAGATAAACATAGACAAGGATAAACATATACATACGTGCATGCTGAATGTGAGCACAACTCCTGTCCACACTTAAAGACACATACATACATACATACATACATACATACATACATACATACATACATACATACATACATACAGACAGACAGACAGACAGACAGACAGACAGACAGACAGACAGACGTGGAAAATCATCGGTCCGTTTCTGATGTAAATAACAGTTTTCCTCCCTTGTAGTGGCTTTTTTATTTGTGCAAGGGACTGATTTCTATGCAAGAGAATTCAAAGATAGATGGTACTTGCGTGACCAGAAAGCGACCCTCTTAGAATATTTGTATTTGTTCTCTAGGAACTAGACACCCCGCATGGGTTTGCGTTTGGTGTAAACAAACGTGATTGTTTCGTGATGAAAACATTTTTGGTCTCATCTACCCATGTGGGAGGGAGTGAGAAACTCTCCAAAGCACATCGTGTTATTCAAACTGTCACACACAAGAAAGCCACCCAGCATTTATTTGTGGATGGCTCTCTTTTCGGGTGTGTATTGTACAATAAACTTATCATTACTGAGGGGAAAGTAAATGAACTAGAATGATGTGTGTTCTGTAGAAGTAAGTTTCCTTTCAAGTAAGTAAAATAGGAAACCACAACAAAGAAACAAAAGAAAATCGTTGAGTTCAGGAAGTTGTTCACTTTAAATAGCGATCAGCTATTTTGAGTTCTGAATCAGATGTTCAACCTATTAACACATTTTTTTCCGGTTAAGCTCCTTACCACGAGAGCTAAACATCGTTACACTTGTCTTCTTTCACACTTATGTGAGCCGGAAGCACGGATTTAGAGTAAATCCAGTAAAATATTCTCACCCTTTTCAGCGAGTAGAAAATCTCAGTGCCATGCATCCAAGGAAGGACGGGACGAGTGTTGCACGGTATTCCAACGGTCTTGTTGAGGTTGTAGACCACTCCACGCCGGAAGGTGGAGTGAAACACGTCGTGTCGTCTGCCCACCATGGCTTCTAGTGCCAGGCGGAAGGCCTCCAGCGCGTCCACCGACAGAGCAGCCTCCACCTGCAAAGTCCAGCAACTCTGTCATGACGGTACAGGGACGATAACTTTAGAATGTACATAGGTTTACTTCGTTAACTAATGCCAGTTTGCTTTGAAAAACGAAAGGGAAATATTTTTCAAACAGTTTAACTGAAACAACAAATTTTATTTTTGCCTATATAATTCAGTATAAGTGTTACTGTACGTTTCCTGGGTGATGTCCCTTCGTCTGACAGGCTGCCGGCGCGCAGTGCGCTAACGGACCCGATCAAAGAGCAGCAAAAGACAGGGAGGAAGGCTGCCAACCGTATCTTCTGATGGGGGAGACAAACACTCTAGCTATTGCCTCACGGCTTTCGTTCTGACTCAGGCTTTGGTGACAGTCTACCAGACATTCGTTAAAACGTGGGTTAGTCGCGTGATGTCTGTCAGTACACGCTGTCCAACAACTCCGACATGGCTATTTTCTTAGCCACCTAGTATAATTCTGTGTCGAGTTGTGGACCTCTTTCTGTGTATGATGTTTTATATGTGTATTTCGAGAATGAAAGATGTATATTCGTCGAGAATTAGTATCTTACATTGAACTTTACCTAATCAGTACAAATGTGCATCCCACTAGTCCTTCAATCAGCCGAATGGCTCAAAGTTAACCACATTAGACATAGTTTTAAAACAGACGAACAAGAAAACAACCAATATTCATCTGCAGACTACACACAATACAAAGTGTTCAATTGGTGCATTAAAATATTACTACATGAGCGTGAATATCTAGAAGTAAGGTCGCTACAACGACAAGAAAACAGAGCTGTTGACCGAAATCACACAATAAGGTTTCAGTGCACAATGGCTTGCTGCAAAAAAGCAGTTCTTTCTCAAAGACGCGTGTGTTTTTAGAAAAAGAAATAAATCTAGCAAAAGGAACTTGAAAGCGAGAGAACTGGGGATTAAAACGGGATCCACGCGGGAAAATGTCCTGAGACTCCTTTAAGGCAGGTGGATGTAAGCAAAGAGACAGCTTGATTGCAGTAGGATATGAAAGGCAGACAAAGCAATGCTCTATGAAACAACGTGGTGAGTGTCCCTATTTTGAAGTTACTAAAAGCAAATATAAGTCAAAATTAGATGGTCCTAGAAACCCATTTAAGTATTATTACATTCCTCCTTAGCGCAGGAAAGACAGGTTGTCTGGTTATGGGCTTATGGGCATGAAGACGAACTATAATGACGCATAGACATATAGAGATGGAAATATCAAAGTATTAAAGTTGATTTTCAAAGTTACAACATGATTGCAACCTCACCCATACGTTTTATTCAAATTAGTGATTATGTGTAATAAAACTTTTTGTAATAAACAAATATATGAAAGGCTTCGAGTCTCACCTCAACTTTGTCGCTTCCAGCACCAGGCCAGACTACAGGCTCCAGCACTGACCATGTGTCCAAGAACTCCTTCACTCCTGGATTTGTGCGGTTTATGAGCTGGAAACCTGTTATGTTCACCCCACCATGTCGGAAACGTGACAGGTTCAGCGTTTCCATGTCCTTAAGATGAAAAACAAAGATAAACAGTTGATGCCGAAACATATTTATAGATTGATTTACTATTCCATGGAAATAAAAATTTTCATTTTATTTGTGCTGTGTTCTATTTGCAATCGCTGTTGTTGAGGTGAATACCGACCTGTATACAGTATGTATTCTGTTGATATTATGTGCTTTCAATACTTCTATCAGTGTAATTTGTAACTGTGCCTCAGTGCCTGCACCTTTTACTAGATTATAGAAAACAGTTTGGTTTAGGGTCTTCTTGGAATTTTTCTGTTTAAGTAAATCATTATCATGCAAAACTTAAGGTTTATCCTACACCATTCCAAGGAAAACGAATATAAATATCTATGTAATGAATCAGCAGTAGTCCAGAGATGAAAAACAACAAAGGTTACTTACCATGGTAGCTAGAATATAGTTGTACCCCGCGCGATTCATTCCAACTTCAGGTATCTGAAGGAGAAAAAAGTAGCCCAACAATTTGTCTGTTTGCCTGCTGTACTACACTGGAGGTCTGGGTCTCTTTACTGTCTGTGTGTCTGTCATTTGTTTGTTCCTTCCCTATTTCTTTCTTACCTTTAGCTGTTTCTGTATTTGACTAATCTACTGTCAACGACAGAAACAAACCAAGACACAAACATAAATGCACACAAATGTTCTGTTAATGTATTTTGTGGTTATTATTACGATCCAAGAGTAGCTCATTTTTTCTGTATTGATATATTTCTCCATCGGCATATTTGTGTACGGTTTATTTTCAGCTTGTACAACTGATCTGTAGTCGCATGCTACTTTGATTAATTTCCCCCTCAGAAGTCGACGTGACACTGGATATGTTTCGATATCAAGAAATCTGGTCAAAATTCAGATTAGTAGAGTTCATTTTACCACGTGACACGCTTTAAAAATAAAATACATCTTAAAAAGTCTAATAACTTATTTTTTAATGGCGCAGGAACTTTTCCCAGTCAAGAACCTTTAAGGTTCGAAGGGCCCTTTATTAAAATAAAAAAATAAAATCTCAATAGTCAGTTTTACTAATCTTCCACTGCAAAGAGGCTTGTTAAAATATAATTCATTACACGGTTTGGATAAAAGAAATTTTGTCTCCTCCTTGAAAATCGGATGTAATGATCTATACTCAAGGTTAAAGAATCTCAACAAAATATTCTCCGCAATTTCATCAGTCGGTTTTTCCGTTAAATTTTTCTGAATATGAACTTGCTTGACAGTGTAAATTTTAAGCTTTGGGTTATAATAGTTTTATTTTATTTTTTTCTTTTATTTTCTAGACCTATATGCAACATATTTTATTTATTTTCGACGTGTTTGAGCGTAAATAGCAGAACGAATTGCCAGTTTATTGGATATAAACAGAAAGGAGGATATAAAAACAGCCGACAAAAAGTGAAGGATAATGACGAGAATGAGAAGAAGTACAAAAATTAAACCACTGAAACAATGCTAGCAACAATTATGTCTACAGTAAAATGTCTTGGAATCAATTCACTAGAAAGGGTTTTACCTTACTCCATCCAGATGTAGTCAACAAGATACCTACCTGAGACAACACACTTCGCAGTGCCGTCTGTGAGGAAATATCAAGTACGAAATTTTTTATGGTGTTTTTGTTCTTTCTATCGAGACGCCTTAGGTCCTCGTGAATATGGTCTACGTCCTCGAGACGGCAATACGTGATGTCCACGTTATGACCCAGCTGTTTCAGTCGACTGTGTATATACTGCACTTGAAAAAGACCTGAGCAGTAAACATCAAAAATACAATTGCTTGAACCCTAATGTTCCTTTTACTAATAAAAATCATTTCATTATCTACTACAGCCCATGGTTTTATGAGGCCGTTTGCTTCGTCGACAGTTGTATGGTAAGACTTACAAAAGACTGATTCCTGTTTTTATTTTCTCTCTTTTGGTGAAGCCTATCCCTCAACTCTTTTACTCTTTCCATGCATGCAAAGACCTGAAAATATCAAACTAATCTTGCAAATCAGGAAGATAACTTAGGGACTTTATCAAATAAAAAATTAAATCATCTATAAAGTATATCATGTGTCTTTGATTCCTACTTTTTTACAGAAGACCTATGGAGAAAAAAACAGTGAACAGAGTAATATTTCCTGACAAACAGTACATAAATGTTTGTAAAGGGTTGTAAAGCTATATGACTAGTAGTCTAATCATCTTTGACACTAAACTATGAACTATTTTACCTGCAAACACTAGTGACTAGTGTTTCTTGCAGGATTCTGGGACACTTTCCTAAGATGACCATTTTCACAAGGAAGCTCTACTTAGTTTCTATTTTCTTTACTTAGTTTCAATAGTTTCAGTAATCAAGCACCTGATTCAGAGAAATCTAATAACAAGATGTGAGATGTTAGATGTAAGATGTTATATATATGTTTTAAGGTTTATGGTAATATGACTCTGTGTATGGAGACTTTTAATTCTTTTGAATGTAAAAGATAAGAAAGATAATTAAAATGTAATCTTTATACCTTTGCATATACGGATTACAAATCATGATAACACTCCAATCAAAACCCTGTCACACTGGCGATACACTTACAACAAAAAAAGTAGGTGCAACTAACTATGACAATTACTATATCATAGCAATAGGCAAGGTTGTGTATAGTTTGTTGTTGCCAAATGCCGTCAGCAGTAAGTGCAATATCACGGAAAAAATCCAGTCTTTTTTTAAGTTAAATATACATCGCAGGGAACAAAGCATACATAGATGTCATACAGCAATATACTTGTTCGTTGAGGAAACATTCATATTTCTATGATGCCTCTGTGTGTGTGTGTGTGTGTTGCTCGCGGGAAAAAATGAAATTCTGTTGTCCTTGTCCGCATTGGTTTTGTTTCCTTCGCTCCAATCGTCCATCGGGAGCCCGCACTTTTTCATTTGTTGCTGACCAGGGGTCCAGTGCGCGTCTTCGTTTGATTGATGACAATGTCAAAAGTGGACAGTTGTGCAATTCATGTTTTGCTGCTTCTTGCAGTATTTCTAGAGCGAACCTCTGATACTGATGACAAGCCTACACTGCACTGCTCCGAAGGGCAATATTCTGCATAGAGGGGCTTGGGGAATGGGGAATGAAAGTTCCTTTAAAAGGTGATTCTCAATGAAACTCATGAATATTATATCGCATGCTCTTTTATCTACTTGACATGGATATTAAGATAAAATATGTTGTTGTGGTTCCTATGAATGAACAAATATTTTAAAATTTACATAATACTTAAGGGCAGTGTCCTATAAAGTGAGCCATTTTCCTCAAAAATTACTTGTCTCCATGCGCAGACTGCGTGACTTTATCCGTCTTAAGGGGATTATTTTTCAAAATGAGAACAAGGTTGAGGTACATGAGCCTCGTGAAACGCCAGGATTATGGAGATTACTTCCAATAGGCGTTGTCATGATGATGGATGATGATGAGGAGGAGGAGGAGGATGATGATGACGATGATGATGATGATGCAAACATGCACACACTTTAACGCCTAACGTGCAAGTTATGCCTGCCTGCCTTGGTCACTGTCGTAGACATAGTCAAGTCGTTTCCACTGGTAGTTGATGAGGAGGTCAACGACGGCGTCAACGATGTGAGGCGTGATTGAGAGAGTGAAAGGGCGATAAGGCTTGCTGACAGCCCCTGACAGGCTGAGGGTGATGAACGGCATGTGGAACTGCTGGCTGAAGGCTTCAGCTATCGAAAACGAAGACGACGAGGTTCTGCCGTAGAAGGCAAAAATGCCCCCTGACATCTGAGAGCACACTGAAACAAAATAAGCATGGAAGTATCACGAAGACCGTTTGACTTTTGGCGACTACGGAAGTGAAGAAGTGGACAAAGATGAGAATCAGAGCATAAAAATGTTCCACTCAAAAATTGCAGATATAGGACTGAATTAAACAATAAGATATATGAAGACTAGCACATGGACTAAAGATAGAGGACTGAATGAAATAGTAACCTGTATGGGGCTAGCACATATACTCAAGATATGGGAGTGAAGTAAGCAGTAAGCTACCTTATAGCTGGCGATTAGCTGTGGGTTGCTGCACTGGCTTCACCTCCTTAGCATGTTTATTTAGCAAACGAACTCGTATATAACACCTTATTGTGCTTGTCCACGACCACACGTAACCTATGTTTTAACGGAAGCTAGGAGCATTACATTTAAATAATTTTGTTCTTGAAATTAACAAAACAAACTTGCAACGTATCGCGATAAACAAAAGAAAAACATTATGTTACGACATGTGTCATCCGTTCACCAGCCGAAAACATTCAAAGACAGTGAGATGGCTGAACTTGGCAAGAAATAAATATATCACTATTGGCAGTTTTATCCTATTTCTTGAATGTTTGTTTTGTTAAACAGCGTGAAATTCTATATTTTCGAGAAGTCTTTTCAAAAAGTGTTAGGAAAACTTTCCACGCCAAGCGGTGGAGGCGTGCTTGTCATAAGAGTTTTGTCCAAAGACCAATAATGAAAGGAAGCCTGAACGTGCAGCACAGACAGTGAGCGAGAGGGAGGTACAGTTTTATTGCATTCAGTCTTACAGCCAAACAACAAACCCCTCCCAAACCAGGAAACCAGTAACACAATTTTCTCTTCCAGCGACAAGCCAGTTCCGAAATGCTGGCCTAATCTCTCTGCTAGGATGATAAGTGCTCACAATCAAATCACAATTTCTGCCTTCAGCCTACCTCCTGCTTCATCGGGACAGCCTGTTGATGGGTCCAAAGGAATTGACTTTCAGGCAAAAGGTCAAATGAATTGTAAATTGCTCCCACATTCAAGCCGGATGCTTCCTGTGCTTAAATGAAGCTACAGATTAATTGTTAACCATGACCATCGCCAGAAAAAAATCAGTCAGTAAATTTATTTTGGAAAAAAAACACTTCTACAAAACCGCAAGAAGCTGAAGGCCTGCAGAAAATGAAGAAATTTTAGTTCTATCATGCGCTGTCAATATTCTGAAAGTAGATGTGTTAAGAAAATAAAGAACTATAAAAAAAGGTCTGCAAATTTCTTGTTTAAAGAACAACCAGTGTAACTTATACAGCTCATCTTTCACGAAATTTCTGCTTTTATAGGCATTCAGGATCAGGCGCCTATTTTATGTTTTGCATAGTAAAACAAATAAAAAAATCCTTATGTATTAAATGTAACGGAACATTATGTTGTTGCACTAAACGAAACGATGGGGATGACAATGTATGTCACATCAGGTCACACAGGAACATTTATTAGCAACATGACCATGTCTGGTGGCCAACATCTTTAAAGGGGCATGGTTCCTGCTCACATAGCATCATCTGTTCTCTGTTTATCCTCACACAGTGATGAGTGCGATGTCTAGCCCTCGCAGAGCGAAAACGTCTCATGAGATGAGTTCTTGTTGACTGCCCTTCAATTTGTTTTGGAAAAATACTTTATTTTTATTTTGAAGTGTAATCCCCCAGCAGAAATAAAGAGCTAGTTTATCGGACGCCCATAAAAGATTGTGAAATTGTGTACTGGCCTTTCTCGGTAGGACGAGTCAGTTTGTTAACAAAAACAAGTCGGTAAAGTAACATTGCCATTAATCTTGAGTTATTTCTTCTATTTCTTGCACTTTCAGTAGAGCCTCAAACAGTCCCAGTAGAAAGCAAATTCCAATCTTTCTTTGTCAGTGTGTATGACATTGTTGACTTGTATGTTATCTGCTTTTAATTTTGGAATGTACTTGAATAAACACTAGAAACAACTGGTCTTTTCTTTATCGTACTTTTATTGGATGGATTGTACTGCAAACATAGTGGTAGTAATCACAAATATTGTACATAGAGGCAAACATTTTAGTGTGAATTAAATTTCCAAAATCTCAATCTCTATGATTACTTTGTTGGTTTTTGTGGTTATTGTAGTTGTTGTAACCTTGTATCTGCAAACATCCAAGGCGTTCGAATACAGTTAGTTCTTGAAAAGTGGTATTCAGTGACATGGCCCTGTCCTGCCGTTATCTAGCCTGGGACATCGAGATAAGATACTTTTGAAGTGAACAGTTTTATAAACTGTCCAAAAAAGTTGCCGGAATGGCGCCTAAGTCAAGTCAGACGAAACTGGTTTCCGTTACTTGTGATGCTGTTCCTCTGCCAGTGTTCTCTAATAATGTCATGTGGCTTTGTGTGTTGACAGTCTGGCCAAGTCACGTGTCACACACGGTAGGACTGTTAAAGGTTACAGTAAAGGGTCAGTACTAAAGTTGTTTTGGCCACACTAGTTTGGGTTTTTAGCATTGTGCTTTCTTACACAACCCAGCAGCCCGTGCTCTGTCAAAAGTGAGTACCAAGGACGCCTTTTTATCACAGAATGTGTGAATGTGTTCAGTTGAATAAGTTTGTTCTATAAGCAACATAAGCATAAACTCTGCAAAAGCCTCAGTGAAGTCTCAAACGCTAGAGAAAGAGTATTCCCTATCAGCGACAGTAGTAACCACTGTCCACGTGACAGCAGACAGTTCTAACACAACAGCTCCCCGGGGCCTACAGCTGTCTACCTACCTCTGCCTACTTACTCCCGCTCTGAATGACACCCTCTTCCAAAAACTTAAGGATCAGCTTTATGCTTTAGTCAGAACCTACCATTACAATCATGGTCAATGAATCGTAAAAAGAGAAAGGAAACAAAATTCCTTTAAGTAGTACCTTTATTACAAGTAATACTGTATTAATGTTCCCGTCATCTGTCAAATGCCTGAACTCTTCACATTTTAACAAGCCTATTCTCAAACCTGTAAATTGTAAAAAAGATTGTAAATGGAAGATGGAAAGGGAAAAACTTACGACTTTAAATTAAATTTTAAGAAATTATGAATAAAAAAATCTCTGATTTAAGGAGCTGAGATGACCCAAACATGCTCTCACGTGAATGACAAACTCTATGGCGTGTATCTGGTGATTCATGCCTGACACATCATATCGCCTTATTTATTCCATCTCCCCACAGGAGACGACAATAAAAGCACAAAGTCCCCACCCCTTGCTTGGATTACCGAAAACTTTCATTTGAAACAAGTGTGTGCAATAAACTGTCGAGAAGAGGGCAACCTTGCGAGCGGCGTGCACAATATGTCTGCCTGACCGCCAGCGCCAAGCGGAGTAGAGAGGAGGACGAGAGGAAACACTGTGAAAGTCAGCAGACGAGAGTGGTAAGGTGAAGTCGTATTTTCTGCCTGAGAAAGTCGTGATAGTTTCTCGCCGACAGTCGTGGGACGAGGTCACTTCCGGGCTGCTTGCTACTGTAGGTGGAGATAACTCGTGCGCACTAACTGTGGGACACTATGCAAGGACCAGGTCACGGTCTGCATAGCGAGATGTGGGAGGCTCACTGAGCCGCTGTCATCCCCTCCAACATCACCTGCCTTACATTACAAGTAATGCAATGGACGATCTTAAGGCATCCTCAATACATTGCAAGCACACCAGAAACGATCGGGTACTGTGAGAGGTACTCTCCAAATATACATAATTTTACATTTCCTAGGCCCTAGGGTGCAAAGAGTCACGGACTTTGTCCTTAGGATTCGCTTCAACTCACTGTCCCGCCATTCAACAATGAAGTACTTGATAAGAACTTACCATTAGTTGTTTTATTTACGGCACGACATCGCAGTCTTCATGCATCAAAGTTCAGAATTCAGAGTTTCGAAAGTAGGATTTCTCACTTCATAAATTGTTAGAAAAAAAGAACCAGTCTGTCTACCTATCGTTGTCTTTCACGGGCTTTCCCTAAAAGTAAGACATTAGGACATCTGCAAGCGATGCTGGCCATACACTAGTTTTCAACGAAGCAGCATCTACTGCTACAGTTCTGCACGATTCGCGGATTTGATGTCTTTTTTGGCAGTCGACTGCTTTCGGCACAACGGCCTCTGTCTAACCGCTCGTTATTCAAAGACGTGCTTTATTATTTCTGTAGGAGGCGGGCTAGTCACGCGCCAGGGGCAGTGGACTGTGATGCATTTCGTGGCCATTGCCCTGCATTATCTTCTCTGCTCTATCCATCGTTTCCGAACGTTTTCTCTGCTTTCAATGACGAACAGATTATAGCATTCTCTGCTACAGCTACTGCATTAATGGGAATAATAATAGTTAGTGCAGCACAGCTTTCTGACCATTAAATGATATTCTTTTCCCTTCTGACGACGTTCTGTCGCTGCCTCGTCTCCTCCCCGTCTCTCTCTCTCTGCTTCTTTTTTTCTGTGAGCCTATCCTAGCGTTGTCTCTGTCAGTGTTCCTCACGCATCACCGACAAAATAGACATGCGATCTTTCTCTCGTTTGCTAGACCGCCTCCAGAGTTCCCTTCCCAGCACTGCCTCAGCTTGTCTGCAGTTAAGCATGAATATGTAGTGAATTTTCATCTAATTCTGGTTGGCATAATGAAGAAATCTTATCTATTCGTAAACTCATTTGAGGTGAGGTATTTCGAACCTATTGTCCTCTGTCTATCAACTTTATTCTGTCCCCCCAACAAAGTGTGCGTTTTGTCTTTCTTTACCTGTAAGCAAAATGATTTGTATGTATGTCATGTGAGATGAATGTATGAGCAAGATGATTTGTATGTATACAAGATGATGTGTATTAATCGGCTACAAACGTCCTCTTGAATTATTTTAGTCCCAGTAATGTTTGCTTCCTGTCAACTAATAATACAGAAAATGAAGTTTCGTGCGCTAAGTTAATTAATTTACAAGGATGGCATTGTCATCAGTCTTATTTTATTAATTCGTGTTTGTGAGGGAAAAAAGCAATCGATTTCAATGTCTGACGTTTTAGTTGTTACATTTGCTTTGTAAACTTCTTTTTCTTCTTCTCATCCCTCAACTGCTACCAGAGGTACTAGTCGTAGGAGAGACACGATGGGACACTTTGTAAGCTACAGCGGCTTTTAATTTTTATAACGCCCGATATATATAATCTGCAAAATCACCATCATCAACTTCGTCATCGTCGTCATTTTTTTCTTCTCCTCCTTTATTTCCTGTTCTCCGATCTCTGCTAATTCTGTCACATTTTAGGTGCATCTGAGTTTCCACTGGCCTCTACATTTGTAGCAGTTTCTGATGCCTTTACATACCACAGAATATCATTTGCAGGCAGCTGGAAAATTGGAATGTTAAAGAAAAGAATGCCTTGTCGTTGTGCTGTGGACGCTTTGCTATTATTTCTAGCGAAGCTCAAACACTTGGTGCTGATAAACACAATTCCACGAGAAACAGATTGGGAATCCAGCGCTTCCATGGTAACCGCGTTGGTTAGGTTATATTAAAGAAAACTTGTATGGCTCCCGCTGAAGCCACACCGCAGCCTGTTTTGATGCTGATGGCAGCAAGTGAACAAAGGTGATCACAGTAATTGTTGTTCGTCTCGCGTACCAGGGCTGAAAACCTCAGGCCTTAAACCTCATTAACTCCAGGGGAAATTAAGTTGATTCTATAAATATATGAAATGTAAAATGTATCAAATGTTAAAGTTTGGAGCGAATCGTTATATGGAAAAACATTGGGCAGAATGCCTAACATGACACGATTGCTAACTTCTCCGACAACTAAAAATTATGGCTTTAAAAGAGATAAAGATGAAGAGAAAAAGCAGAAAAAAGAAGGTAAAAAAGACGAAGAAAATAGTAAAATGCAGGGAGATCTTAGGATTAAACTAACCTAGTACTGCAAAATTTAAGTAGACAAAAGGGTAAACAGTGTGAAGATGAAGCTTAAACTATTTCCTTCTAAAGATATATAGTATTGCACTAATGGAAAGCCACTCTACTGATCCTACTGCAGATCGAGGCGAGACCTCAGAAAGCTAAACAGGAGTCCATGAAGGAATAATTGGAAATCAGGCACTGCACCAATTTCTTAGTGGAAATAGTGAACATTTTGCTGATAGGATTGGTGCCGCTAGGATATGGAGCCCAGGGCTGGAATACATACCCGACAAGAAGGTATTGCTTTCCGTGAGTGTATGAGGCTGAGCGCATGCGACACTTAAAACGCTCTTTGTAAGAAAGCAAACCTCACCTCAAACATGCCCAAGCCAAAGATCAAAGTACTTGACGATCGCCTCCTTATATTGACCTTCTAAGGCCACCTGAAGATGTGTGGACATACTCGCTCACATAGAAGCCAGTAAATTGAAAAGCATTGCAGTGCCTTTGATGGGATTCGCTTTGAACGCTTTTTGAAGGCGAACGATTTCAGTTATTACTGAATAAACAGTGAGAAAAACACGTCCGGAGGATGGTGGGACTTTCTGAGAAAAATAGCCATTACAAGAAATAAAACTGGAAAAAAATTGAAAAACGTAAATCGGAAATCTTGGAAAGAACAACCTAGTCCCTTGACATGATGCTCGCATGCTACTTTTAATAACTACCATGTTCCACTATTTGGTACATTTTATAATGTTTCACACATTAGCACAAAACTGAAAACCAGCAAATACAATAATTGGAATCTTTCAGTTAGGAATTGAACTCGCGAAGACAGCTTTTTGACTTGCTCACGGTTGGAGTCGCGATCTCTCCCTGCGTCCAGATGATCTGTTACACTTCAGCCAGCGTCTTTCGCTAACTGCCAAGCACTGGTCCTTGCAGTCTAAGAGATCGAAGGGATGTGTAGTTACAAGCACTTTGTTAAAGATACTATCGTCTATCCTCGCAAAATTACAAAATAACAAAATAGAGGTTTGGCAACAAGGGGCGTAACTCTTTTTTTCTGGTACTTTCTTCTCTGGTAATTGTTACACCCTGACAGCTAGCTTGTTTACTATTTGATGATTGATAAGCTATAGTAGCAGTAACAGTCTACTTTCTTTAGTGGCTGATGTACACTGGCAGCACTTGTATCGGTCTACTTAGTTGATACATGCACTCTTGCAACACTAGGACTAGTCTTGCATCACTAGGACCAAAAAGAGAATTTATCTCTGAATAATTAACTAATTTTAACAATACGTGTTGATCTATTCATTCAATCTTTTTTAAAGACGAACAATAAATTAATGCATTCGCCAATTAAAATATGTTTACGGATTTACTTATTCCAAAAGTGTTCTCTCTTTCTTTGTCTGTCTCCCCTCACTTTCTCTCTTTTTATTTACTCTTCCCAAATTTACATTCTTAAGCAACAGATTCTTCACCTTCTCCCACATCAGCGAGAAGAAGAAAGCAAGAAAAAGTATATAAACCATTTTAGAACCTCGTTTGTCAAGGGAGCAAACTCTGCACTTCACTTTGATAATGAGAAACATTATCACTCCACAGGAGGCTCGTCTACAGCAGCCCTTTCCGGAACGAGACTCTCATTACACGCGCGTTGAACGACGGGACCAAAAAACATATCCGCTGTTTTCCTTCGTTATCTTATCACAGCGGGTGGAAAAGTAAAGGGTAGAGGAGAGAAAATTGAGGTTGTAACGCTCCAGATGATGTGCTGGCTAAGCGATGAGAGGCAGGCACGAGGAGAGGGGGAGGCAAGCATGACAGGAAGGGAGCATGAGTAACGACATCATCATCATCGTCGTCGTCATCATCATCATCGTTGTTGTTGTTGTTGTTGTTATTGTTGTTGCTTTTGCTACTGTTGTTTCTGTTTAAAATGCACTATACTAGTAAAGTGAAGAATAATGTAAGACAAGAAAATAATAGTTTAAAGAAGTACAAGTGCTTAGCAAGAGTGAAGTAACACAAATCATTAAATACAAAAGACCAGAATCAGAATTCAGTAAACAAAAACTACTTTCAGCTACAGTACAGCGCAATACTGCAGCAGTCGAGATAAGTAGTTATCCATGGAAAGTATTGTCAGAAGATGATCTTTAAGGTGAGTTTGGAAAAGTGCAAGTGACTGAGCGTGTTGAAGCTGCACTGGAAAGTAACTTCATTCCGTTGTTCCAAATACTCCAAATGATTTCTTATTAAAAGATTGACTAGAAATACATGGATTAGACACGTCTTTCTGAGACTTGTGTTGTTTATACTAGTTGATAATACTGGATAGTAAAACTGTGACAGTACAGACACTGAAATCAAATGTATGCCATCAACTAGTCCAATGAAGTGCTTTAAGTAGTTTGCTGAAACAAATATGGCAAGGAGTGTAGATTGATATTAACTTCAAACTATTCTTCAACATTGTCAGTTAGCGAATAAATGAAGTAGTAGTCGCCAACATTACAAACCAAATCAAGCAGAATTTGCTCAAAGCCTTGAATCGGTCTTAAAACACAAAACCTGCATCGTTATTACCATTCACCTCAAGAAAAAAAGAGCAGAGGAGGGGGTTGAATAGTAACCCTGCCAGGGCAGTAGGTCAGAAAAGAGGCAGACAACAAAATTAGTGTTCATGTCCTCAGAGAGCACTTGGAAGCAGTCTGATGTTCACCCAAGTCTGACTCCCGTGGGAACTCCATTAAGTAATTAATGTTCTGTGGGAGCCCACGTCTACTGGAGCTTTATCTAATTTTCTTGTGTCTACGCTTTAAACTTTCTTACAAGCTCACAAGTTTGCTTTGGTGTCCTAGTTCGTTTTTGTCTACAAGTGTGAAGCACCGGGAAAACGCAGGGATGAGCTTCATGCGTCGTGTGGCAGGCATTGTTGAAGGAGTTTCTTGTATCCTCATCACATGATTAGTAAAAAAATCAAAACGATGCAATTACTCTAAACATGACAGAATATGCAAAGGAAAGACTGATAGATATTCTTACTTTCATCAGGTAAATAAGTTAATCAGCTGCATCCTGTTGGGTTATTTAGTATACAATATACAATAACAGCACATATGCAAACAAGAAGAAAGACCACACCAGTATTATAGAAAAGGTGTTTCACTATACAGACAGAGAGACGTGTAGTCGGGTAGACCTACAGGACTGTTACATGTAAGTGTCACGGACGTGTGTGCTGGACATGACGATGACAGAGAGACAGGACTGTTACATGTTACAATCAGCAGTCAGTTTTTCTTCGAACGACTACATGCCACTAAAATAGTCTATGTTCTACGTTAATTGCTTTTTTTCAGACAAAGAGCAAGTTTGTTGTATTCCTCAAACCCCACATGGTGATGACACGCACGAGGTTTTCTTCACTGCCAGCTTCATTCAGATCATTCCTGTATCAGGCGATGCAAAACCTTTGGCAGATATCTGATCTTTTTAATTAATTTAAAGCTGTGTTAAGAGAATGTGATAATTATAGTCAAAGCAAAGGAAATCCATGACAGGGGAAAACTGTTATATATAAACCTGCATTATATCTGTTTGAGACACGTTCCTAACTACAGAAAAACATGGCCAAACTACTTGGGTGGTATGTCTTGATTCTTGACATCAGCTACATATTTCACTCGTACTTACTTCTTGAGGCAAACTTGAAACTGTTATCTACTTCTAGCTGATCCAGAACCGTGCTGAACACAATGCCTTTGCCGCGGGCCTTGTTCCGCTCGTTGTGTGTAGAGATGGCGTAGATGAAGCCTGACTTGGTCACCGTATCCTTCTCCGCATCCAGGAGAGCTCCTGGAACAAAGATTGCCAAAGGGGATGCTTTTTTTTTATCTTATTGATATATACTACACATACCGGCTGCTCTGTCAATAAAAAAAATAAAAATAAAAATCGAGGTTTTTGTTCTCTAGAACCTTTTAGACTGACGTCTAGTCTATCTTAACCTTTTTGTGCTCTCGGGTGGCGCAGAGGTCAGGTGAAGAGAATAAGGATTGGCGTCTTGTCTGAGATACAGAATCTTGTTACCACCACAAAAATACTGTGAATTTAGTGAAGGGGTTGATTAAAAGTTACATCACATTCCACCACTCGTACATTGTCTTGTGTATCTCACTCTCCCATATTGTGAGAAGTCTTTGAGTGATCCTTGACCGCACCACTCTCACTAATCATATTAATTCAGTTTTAAGTCAATTTTTCTAGAGCTTTGCAGAATTTGCGATAGAAGTACTTTATACTTTACAGTTTCTTTACTAAGAAATTCGTTCACATTCGCGATGTCCCAGCGGTTGCTCTTTTGCTGTGTTTGTGTCTAGAATGATTTGCCAACATCATTTTGCACACACACTACTGCTTTGTGGGGCCTCAACACACACTTTTTTTCCGGGAATACTCAAAGTAGCTTGGGGGCTTTCTATTCTCTCTTTTCCTACCTTCTGTTCCTGTGTGCTTATTTGTCTCTTTTTGTGGAGACGCCTCTGTGTGTGTGTGTGTGTGCTTTCCAGTCAAATAGAACCTTTCATTTGTCAGTTCACGTGAGGCTTTAATGTGACCAGACTAGTGGAACATCTCTTTGCACCGTCTGCCCTACTGACAACCAAGCGAGTAAGCCAACTTGATAATCTTAGAACTGCCCGGGCTTCGAACCGCTACTGCACTGTCGTCACAAATCATATGAATCCACTTTCCTATGGTTTTGAGAAGTAAGGATACAACACTAAAGAGAGAAGTAACGATACAACACCAAACATCAGGCAACACACAAACGGCTTTTGTTCCACACAGTGCACATTGCACGAGTAACTATGTACGTGACTTTCTATTGACTCAAAACAAGAAAGTTAATTAGGTTTTGAATGTGACTACACACTTTAAGCTTCTTTACAAAATATTCATAAAAGTGAAGTTTTTGCATTTTAATTTAGAACAAAATATGTCTACAGGCAGGAAGCTATTAACTATAGTATGATGTAGGCGTTACTTTCAGCAGCTAAAGAGGGAGTCAGAGAAACAAGAAAGTCATGAATGATATTCTAGATGTCAATGAGAGCCTTGAAAAACGAAAAGATGGTAATTAGTTTCCCCTTCTGAAGCAACGGGGTGCTCAAAGTAATCGCATCAAGACCACCGCTGAAGAACTAACAGAACAGGCTGGCTTCAGACAAGGCAGAAGCAGAGTTTAATACAGAGAAATCACCTACAATATTCTACTTTTCATAGACCTTAAAAGGTATTTGAAAGAGTCTGACTTAAAGGATTGTGACATATCATCAAACAGTGAAAAAAACAGTTTATTTAAAATCATCAAAGCACTTTATAACAACTGAATCAGCATCAACTGAGTTTCAGCCAACCGCAGATGTCCTTCCAGGAAGTTCCCTGGGGCCTGTCCCATCAAACGTCTTAAGGAAGATCATGCAGAAAACCCTCATGACCCCCACCAACCCTGTCCAGTAGTCAAAAGCCCCTGCTCTTTGTAGACAAAATTATTCTGAAGGCAAACAGCCTCGGCAAGCTACAAAACATTAGC
Source organism: Pomacea canaliculata (assembly GCF_003073045.1). Taxonomy (NCBI): domain Eukaryota; kingdom Metazoa; phylum Mollusca; class Gastropoda; order Architaenioglossa; family Ampullariidae; genus Pomacea; species Pomacea canaliculata. Next base: position 19,967,786 of record NC_037592.1, on the reverse strand, counting down.
AACAGACAAATTATGCTCATGCACGTGGTACGGAGACGTGCACTGTCAAGTATAAAGTTACTGGTTATGACCACTCATAACAGCAAAGCAGAGACCTACTTACATGAACGGAGAACAGTTTGTAGAAATAAACAGCTTCAAGCACCTTGGAGAAAACTTTCTCAACTATGGCAGCTGCAAGGCAGAAGTCTGCATCCTCATTGCAACAGCGGAATCAGAAATGACCAGTCTGAGCAGTATTTCTGGCAGCAACATTAACAGGTACTAAGCCAAGTCCAGGAATAAAACTTTGATATAAGTTAGGACAGGTTATTGGTGAGCTGCGATCCGGTTGATCTCTGCCTGGCTTCATGCCCAGCATTTAGTTCCAAAAGCGACTTCACGTGCCTCGCATGTCAGAGTAAAACCTGCCCAAGTTATATGTTTATTGGAAACTACTTTAACATTGTCGTTAAGTGCTGGCTACAAAACTGGTTCAGGCACTTGAAGAAAGAGTCGTAAAAGCTGCAAATCGCCCTCGGGACAATTAATACCCATCTCATTTTTTTAAGCAAAAAAAAAAAAGGTATGGACATATCGAGCACTTTTTTCAGCGCCATTGGCTACGGTGGACTTGCCTCTTGGCGTCTTGCTTCAATCAGAAAATGGTAGGCAGCAGCATTTTACTATACTGAATCATTACTACTACTCATGCTAGGACACTTGGGTGCGATGGCAGCAACATCGTGTCTACCATTGCTTCTTGTCTTATTTGCCAGCTCAGGACTAGGAGATGTTCAGTCACTCAGCGATAGTGCAAATAGAATAGCTGCAATTATAATAAATGAATTTTATTCCTTGTCAATCATGATTATTTCCAGTTTTCTGTACTTGAAGTGTTCCATTGTAGATACATAACTGGAAACTAAAGTGAACATCACATGGTGTTACAAAGAAAACAAATTGCATAAGATGACAAGTATATTTTGGGTCCTGGACTATTACAACGGCAAGCATATTCAGAGGCACAGTCTTTGTCGCAGAAATCAAACGTGTGTGTGTGTTCTGATTTCTTCACAGAAATTTTTTACACATATTGCATGTTTGCCTTCAAAATGCAAAGTTGAATAGGTCTTCTTTCAATGTTAGAAGAGGAAATGCCGCCGAAATTAAGTCCGACATCAGCTACGTGGTAATTCACAGCCAGTTTTTTAGTCTCACCCGAACATTTCTTTCTTCCAAGCAGGCATGAGAGATTTCCAGGGTTTTCCAATTTTAGCATCTCCTGTGCTACTTTCAGCACAGCTCGGACAAGACCAAGAGAAACAGTCTGCGCTCTCTGTACTGAGTCCTTGTCAAGCAGGTTTCATCGAATTTCTCTAAGCACATGCAACTTTTCTGGTTCTCTCAGAGCGGCTCTGTAATCTTCGCTCTTCTAACGCGCTCAGGAGACATTTTCTGCAGGCTGGTCAGGAAACACAAGCATGGAGAAGTCGGGGGCTGCATACAAGTCAAACAATAAAATGGAAAATAGGGCTTGGAGCATTCTAGTGTAAGGCAGAAATTAGCTGAAACTTGTTTTAGATGCTTTAAAAAGAACATCAGAATCTAAAGTATAAAACAGAATAAGTCTGATCACTAACTTGTATTACTGGACTTCTGGCAGACGATTTTTTCCAATAAACTGCTAAAACAAAGCATGAGACGACAAAGCTTCCGGTTTATTCACATTCTTTGTCACGGCTCACCGAGACTAACAGCGGATCACAAGAGGCTCAGCGTTGGTCTTGGCAGACAGACAGCAGTCTACATATACACATCTGTGGACTGATGCTAGCCTCAACAGTGAAAAATATTTGTCTAAGAGTCTACCATGGCACAAAACATTTTTAAATGACTTGCCTACACTGTGTACAAAATAGTCTTTTCAAAGCCTACAGGTCATGACTATCCACTAACCACTGGTCCTACCCACTTCGGTCCTTTCTTTTTCACTGTAGTTTTGACAAAATAATCCTGTTTGTGTATATTACTTTGTCTTTGTATGCGATGTTGTGTTTATATGTCTATATGTCGAAAACGGGGGATATTCAGGCTGTTCATTCAAATTTGGGGAAACAGTATCTTTACAGAGTTCCTCCCAATTATTGTGTGCGGTATTAGTCCTTTGAATGTTCACGTAGAGCAATAATCTCTACTGGAGGTGGGTGTGGAGGGGACGAAACAGTGGCTTCTGACACTTTTAACAAGTGTGTTGCTCATAAATCAATCTGACTTTTAGATACTTTATGCTAAACTATCTCAATATACTAAACCATCAATCTGAAGCCGAGTTTGCAAGGTGTACGCAAACAGACAAACGCTAAATGTTTGCTAGCGATCGCTTCTGTCCAGCATCGAGTTGGTGGTAAGGGCAGCCGCCAGCAGAAGAAGGGGTAGGGGTGATTCAGACTATGGAGAAGGAGAAGAAGGAAGAGCAGAGAAGTGTGTGGAATCGTGAGCCAATTTGACCGACGATGTGGCCGAGGATAGCGCCATTCCGTGACAGACAGCACTTAAGCATCCGTGAAACAATTCCCAACGAACCAACAATTTGCCCATCGCGATCGTGCAGTGGCTTTTGGAAGTGAAGTAAGAGAGGGAAAGAAACCAACGACTCAAAAATACAAAATTAAATGCAAATCCAAAGTCCATGCTGAATATTCGAAATTGTAATTTCTGCCATCTAGCAGAGACATGAAATCATAACTTCACAGGTACCACATCAGTTAGTCTATTTGACAGTATTTAAAGAATAAAGTTTATTTAAATGAATACTATGTGTTCTCGTTTTCCGAGTTCTGTGTCTGACATTGACAGTTATAATTATATTTCTTTGAAAACAATTACTAGAATACTTGAATATTATTACAACGGGTTATATCTGTGAGATATAACAATCTCAATCACATGTAATATAACTTTCTTTCCTCGTCTAAACAATTTATTTGCGCATTTTGCTGACAGGCAATAAAAAGTAAATAAATAAGAAGGATGTGTTCATACCTAATTTACTGCATACCATTTGACATTCACAAGACCACAAAAAGATCAACATAAATCACTCACTGTCCATCGTCTTCTTCCAGAACAGTTTCTCTCTATCACACACGCACACGCACGTTCGCACAGGAACGCAGGCACGCAGAACCTATCACATCTTTGTTCATCAGTATTCCGTGCCAGTTGACAGCTTGTAAAAGTTGTCTTCCGCCTGATGTACGTAGCTGCTTCATACAATTTACGAATTCAAATCGTTTTCTCGTGCATAGTTCTTTCCCAGCAGAGGTAATGGACTAGAGAAAAGTTAGAGGTGCTATGTGTAGATATGTTTATTTGTGGTGTGTGTATGTCCGTGAGTGCGTGCGTACTGAGATGGAATGAGTCTTCATATAAGGTCTTGAGGTTTAGGGTAATGGTGTATGAGTAGGGGTCTTGTGTGTATGTGTCTGTGATCTCACCTTCATACCCGAACTTGCTAACACGAAGACTGAGTGCAATACATTTCGTTAATTTTAACTTTATAATCCACTATTGGACATGATGTGATTCTAGTGATTGTGCTGGACTGTTTCGTGACCAGGACATTTTGTTTCACTCGTAATCCTTTCCTCGACAACACGATTTTCATCTCAGTCCAGTTTCTTGTTTGTGCACTTGACAGTGAGAGGAACCTTGAGCAAAGTTGCAAAACTGCTTGATGACTAGAAGCAACAACTGTCTACAGCTGACCCACACTAAGCATTCTTGTTATCTTCTCTAATCACTTCCGGATGATCATAACTTGCACATTTAAACTCTTGAAAAGTGTAACAAGGCTGCACAGACGACTCTCGAGCTTCGTTTTTCATCTGTCTGCAAGATTACTTTTATATATATATATACACACACTTATATTCCTTTCGTTTCATTTTGGTTTGATAATGAAGTACTGTGTTCATAAAAAAGCACTACATTTTCCCCCTTTCTCGCTCTTTTAACTTTTCTTTCTTATCATTTTGGTTGGCTTCTTCTATTTCTCCCTATCATTATTTTTATAATAATTATTTTTTGTAAAGAGCCAATCATCATCATCATAATCATCATCATCATCATTATTATTATTATTATTGTTATTGTTATTATTCATGTGTAAGAGTTAAATGCTTGATGTACTTGTGTAAATTATGAATGTGTGCTGTACTTATGTGGTGCCACAAGTGTTCACTCTTTTTCACCACTCCTTTTATCATCAACTTACCTTTCCTTTTACAAATTATTTCTAAAGACAATTAAAAATGCTTCGCTTTGATTTTTTTTTAACTTCTCCTTAGAAATTAGTTTCCTTTCCTCTCGTTTTTATACAGACAGAAGACTGAAGTGGCACTATCAGAACATCTCTCTCCCACACACACACACACAAACAAAAAGCCTGTTAACATTACTCAGTCTCGTACTGTAGTTTCTCCACTCAGATGTCGTGGTGGATGTAAAAGGAGATTGTCAAGCTCACATAGACCAACTGACGTTTTTGTGGTTCACAAAAGCAGTCAATGATGGCGACTAAGCGACATTTATGGACTGAGACAGACTGCACTACAAGTCTGGAAAATTACACAAGCTTCATCTGCCTCGTGTCCTCCCCAGAAAACATCGATGATGGCCTATTGATACCAGTTAAATGAAGTTACCAACATCGAGCTTAGAGTTCTCAATCACCTTACCACATTGGACCTGCGACTATTATATCTACCAAACTTGTTTCTACCACCACTTGCCTACGAAGGTGTTGCTATGTTTACGATTGTCAGTGTTGCTTCTACCACTGATGGTATTAATATTACCACAATTTTCATAGCCGTTTATCCTTTTTGTAGTCTTTCTAATCATCACCATCTGCTGCTTCTAAAGAAATTGAAGGAAACCGGAAATGGAACCTAACTACACACGTAAAAGACAAGTTGAGTGCATATTTGTTTCCTAAATATTGCTGGTAAAGCTCAATGTAATATACTATCTCCCCAAATATCAGAATACAGCCCGTTGATTTTAACATGAAACATCACCACACACAGGTCTGGTGAACAACACAGACATCATGATTGTACATGGATACACTTATACTATAAGAGCCTCGACTAATGTAGGAGCTGGAGCCATATGTTAATTCCTTGTGTCTGTGATAATTACAAACCTACACCTTCACAACGCAAACATTCAACCACACAGCAATAAACATATTTATCATAACGTACGATCTTCTTGATTAAAGTCAACAAGCCATTCACTTAACTATCATTTGACCGTTTAGAGAATGTAGAATATGAAAGTGAGGGGTCAGAAATCTCACTTATCTCGGGGCCAGCTTTCTGAGAGTATGATGCTTATCTTTCTCCTCCCTTCCTCGCTGTCTTTCCGTCTTGATTGTATGCACATTTTAAGCAGCTAAGCCATCATTGAAAACCCAGCGGGAATCTGCCTTGTAAACAGCTGCCATACAGGCAGGAAGCAAGCGAAGGTCTCAGGTTCATCGTGTCAACAGGACGAGCTCTTCGATCATGAAGGTACCAAACACAACATCTGTGGATCCACCACACAGACTCTAGTGAGAAGTATAATTCTCTTTCGCGTGCGCTCTCATATAATAATAACATAATAAATAACACTGACAAATACTAAAGAATATGGAGGAGAAACTTGGAGAAAACTAGGTAAAATAGACAGAACAATCACGATTTTTGTAATCCTTTGTTTGTACACTGCACAGTCGGGTGCGCGTGTACGTGACACCCGCTGGTCTTTGGACCTGGATGTCCATGCCAGCATCTCTTCTGTCTGCGACTAAGCCGTCTGCTCACACTTTCTATCATTTTTAACGATGAAGTTGACGGGGGGCTCGTTGACGTTTGCCCTTTAGCTCAAGCTGTCATAATCTCTCAACACTATGTGCCTTCCTGCCTGATTAGTGAAACACTTTCTTTCTTACAGTCCTCTCCCGTATTAACTGAAGGCACCGACGATTCCTACTGCCACAACTTTCTTGCAGAAGTGAATGCCATCTGGGTTATAAACGACAACTAAAAGCATCATTCAAACCTATAAAGTACAGTACACAGGGCTGGTCCTGATAATAAAGCATCTCGAGTTAACAACACACCAAAACATATATCTTGTCGGCTTGATTTTATTGTTATCGAGTCGAGGGATATGTACAGACTTGCAGTGACCGTTGGTTCTTTGATATATTAGGGCATTTACAACTAACATTTAAATATATATTCAAAAGGTTTTCTACTGCCCTGGCTTAGCCTGGGTTTGTACACACATTTTTCATTCTTGAAATTCTCTCTCGAAGAGTAATTTTTTAATATTTTGCTTCAGTAATTGTAAGCCATCAGATATTTCTTTACACGCACATTCTCTTGCTCGCTCAGTGTGTAACTAACATAAAGAAAATATATGATGTAGATAGATGTTTATGCATACATCAAGCACGCATTCATACAGAAACATATACAGTGATACCTCGGTTCTCGAACATAATTCGTTCCGGGAGGACGGTCGAGAACCAAATTGTTCGAGAACCGAAGCAATGAAACTCATAGGAAATAATGGAAACTGGATTAATTCGTTCCAAGCCCCAGAAAATGCCTATTTACTGGCCTAATTTGTATATAATATGTAGAAAAACATG